>NW_019397236.1:106202-132916 GCF_000591075.1 Eurytemora carolleeae
GAAATTTCCCAGATACCCAGGCATTTGGGAAATTCCCCAAATTCCTATAGGTATTTGAGGGTGGTATATTTTTAAGATTTTGGAAATTTCTCAAATGACTGGATATTTGGGGAATTTCCCAAAAACCTAGGCATTTGGGAAATTTACTAGATACCCTGGCATTTAGGGAATTTCCCAGATACCCAGGCATTTGGGAAATTTCTGAAATATTTTCAATACACCACCATCAGATTCCAATAGAAACATGGGAAAATCGTTTTTAATATCGTTTTGAAAACGAAAAGGACTTAAAAACCGTACGAAAAATGGGTTGAAAACGAAAACATTGTCATCAATTTAAACGAAAAAAAGTAATATAGTTTTTGTATTAAATAGCATTTGGGAAATTTTCCAAATACTCAGGCATTTGGAAAATTCCCGAAAATTCTCAAATTCCCAAAGGAATTTGAGGGTGGTATATTTTTAAGATTTTGGAAATTTCTCAAGTGACTGAATATTTGGGGAATTTCCCAAAAACCCAGGCATGTGGGAAATTTCCCAGATAGCCAGGTATTTGGGAAATTTCTAAATTATTTCATATACACCAACATCAGATTCCAACGGGAATTTCGGGAATCTGAGAAACTTCCCAAATACCCAGGCATTTGGGAAATTTCCCAGACACCCAGGCAATTGGAAAATTCCCGAAATTTCCCAAATTCCTATAGGAATTTTAGAGTGGTACATTTATAAAATTTTGGAAATTTCTCAAATTTCCCAGATACCCTGGCATTTTGGAAATTTGAAAACAAAAACGACTTAAAAAAATGGGTTGAAAACGAAAATATTGTTATTAGTTAAAACGAAAAAAATGTAATATAGTTTCTATTGAGTTGTTTTCCAGTTTTAAAGAAGTTAACAATATAAAAATGGTTACCAATACCATGGTAACAAATTAAATTAGATAAATATGTTTGATCAACTAAGAATGAGACTTCAGACTTCAGACTCTCTTTGGTCAATCATTAAATAAGCCCTAATAAGACAAAGGCAGAAGACTTTGTTCAACCTTGGAATCGTCATATTTTAAAAGATTTAGGTCGTCTTGTACTGTCATCTTTTGCGGGTAACCCTGTATATATAGTCCTTCTATTGGGAATACAGCGGTAGGTCATAAACGATCATTAACGAAGGGATGTCGTTATCATCGTTTCGTGGGGTGGAGTGGAGTTTGTGGGATATGAAATCTAGTCATACGCAAATTTGCGTTTTAATTGCTCAATTAGAGCCAAAATAATATGCAACCACGCTATCTACGCAATTTGGCTAGCTGGGTCCTTTGTGGGTAACCCTGTATATTTCTAAAATATTTCAACCTGTTTTTCTAACTCTAATTTTTAATAGAAGCCATGCAGAGCCACCAATTCAAAATAACAGATTTTTAGATGGTAAAACAAAAATATATCATTCATTTTTGATCAGATGCAAGTTTAAAGGGTACCAATGTGAAAACAACATGCCACTCTGTCTTAGTTCCTATAATATGAATACAAATCAATACTAAGTTATCTTAGTTTAATATTTTTTTATTTTAGAAAAAGATCTTGTCTGTGCTCTAGGGATACACTCTGGGCTTATTGTTCCTCCTAATTGGCTAATTAAGCTTCCTAAGTAAACTTTTTATAAAATAAAATGGCTGGTTAGATAATAGAAGAAATCTTCTATATTGCTTTAAACTTTCAGAATCTATTTAAAAATTATTGATTTTATGATGACAGCAGGGGTGTATATTTTATGATGACAGCAGGGGTGTATTTTTCAGGAAAAATTATTTTCTTCCCCCCTCCCTTGCTTGCGCAAAATTCTTAAAGGTTTTTTTCCCGCTGAATTGGGGAAAATCATTTTTTGTAAAGGGAAAATCAATGAAGTTTTGGGTAAAAAGTATCAAAAAGAATGAAAAATTGTCTTTTGATGTCAAATTTGTCCTCCTTTTCCTCAAAACATCAAAAACCATTTCCTCCCCATGATGACAGCTTAAAAGTTTTATTCCTGAGATGATGGCAGAATATTAGATTGAATATTTTCTACTGTCAAACACAGATTTTGTAATTCACATTCAAAAATAATTTTATCCTCCGCATAACACAATTTTTTATGGTGCAACAAAAGTATACTTTATCTAAATATAAAAAAGTCGAATTTTGTGGAGCATATGAACATTTTAAAAAGCATTAAACGATTAATAAAGAAACATAAACGTACACAGACAGTAATAACTAGAAAACTGTGAAATATGAAGACGTCATTAAAACAATTTTTAAGTGTATTTGATGTTTTTACAAAGCAAATATTATTTTGTCAGATAGATCTGTGCACATTGCACAATTTCTGTGTTTTTGTTTATTTGGACAATTAGAAAATATAACTTGAGTCTAAAAGTTGTCTCCCTAGTCCCTACCCAGGAAACATTTAAAACAACTGTATGCGCCATGGTGAAGATGTTGGGTAACTAATTCTGGACTTTTGATGTTTTAAAATTTCTATTGCAGAAGATGCTTTATCCAAAAACTGGATTTTTGTTTGTACGATCCTTTTAAATGAATTCTCTTGTAGGAAAGGATATGTCGAGTCTAGCTGGGGTAAGGTTAACCCTGAAAAAATAGAGAAGACGGATTATGACAAGAATTTTATTGTAAAACCGGTTCCTGTCTCCAACTGCCATCCTCTAATTGTGTTCCTAAATCCTAAATCTGGCGGGAACCAGGGAGCTAAACTCATGCAAAGGTAATTGCAGGGGGACACAAAGTGAACTGCAGTGGGAAAAAAGTAAATGCAGGGGGAAACAGAGACAAAGGTTACTGCAGGGAAAAACAAAGGTAACTGCAGGCACCCTTATTTAATCTTTCCGGTAGCATCTAATCCAATCAGGGTGCACTCACACACTTGGTGGCTACCAAGAACCAATAGAGATTTCAACGGCAGCAATAAACGATTATTTCATGGAAAACTAGCAGGAAAAAAATTTTAAGACAACATTCAAAAACATGAAAAAAATGAAAAGTTCACAAGGTCATATCTGTAATGCAATACATGGAAGGAAAAATGTAAATTATGTCTACAGTAACCTGTATTTCTCATAAGTACTGGTTTATTATTATCAGGTTTCAAAGTCTGTTGAATCCTCGGCAGGTGTTTGATCTGACCCAAGGAGGGCCTGGACCTGCCATTGAAATGTTTAAAAACGTCCCAGGTAAACTGTTAAGTACTTGACTGAAGAAATATTCCTGAACCAGGTCAACAGTAGTTCATCATATACCTTTGTTAGTAAACTAAATGCAGGGCGACATAGATTTTTTATGTTTTGTGATGTATTGAAACTACTTTAGAACTGGTAAAAGGTAAAATAACATAGTTGGTTAACAAGTCTATTCTTCTTACCCTGCCAAAGAAAGTTTACATTTTCACAAGAAAGTTGTGAAAAATAGCCCCCCCCCTTCACCCCCATTCCTCCCCATTCCTAACCCATTTCTGTCTAGACACCCGACTGTTATTTCAAGGAACTGTTGAAGCTAGCCAAGCAGCCGTCCTACCCTAAATTGTCTAAGACTTTTAAATCTAGAAAAACTCCACATTATTTATCAGATAAAAGTTTCTAGGGTAAATTTGAGAATCAGGCATTGCCATTTTTGCATGGAGGGTCACTTGAAACAATGCTTATCTTTATTCCAGGTATTCGATTCCTGGCTTGTGGAGGAGATGGTACTGCTGGATGGGTTCTGTCTGTTCTTGATAAAATAACAATTAATCCTTCTCCTCCAGTTGGTAAGATATGCCCACTAAGAAAAAGCAGAAAATTTCTGCTTTAGGAGATTTCATGCCCCCTCCCCCCCTCTTTAGGAAAATGACTATATAGCTTCCCAGTATTGCTTTAACAGCTTAATTTGTTCTTTGTTAATCACTTTATGCTATCATGCATATTGTTGGAATATTTTTAAATAGTCATGAACTATGGATTTAAACTGCCATTTGGATCCAATGGGTTTACTCTTATCAAAATAAAAAGTTGATAAAAAACCAAGTATCTTTTGAACTTTCAAATAAACGAGAAGTTTCTTATTATATGTTCAAAATGAAAATTTAAATAATTTTATCCAACATCAAACTCACAATTAATCAAAGTAAGATTAAAATTTTACATTGGTAGCCAGGGGGCAGGAGGAAAAAAGGTCTAACCAGTTCATTAATAATACATTTGGGGTATTTATTTTTATATATTTATTTATTTCTTTATCCACAAGCTTTTGTTTGGATGCACTGTGTTTGTTTTGTGAAGTTATTTAATAAAAAACAGTTTATATCTTTTTTTTGAGATCTAGATATTTATTATCTCTGTATCGAGTTTATATCAATATGTATATATTTACATTTTTTTAAAATGTATATCTGAATTTGCTCTAAAATCTTTATGAATTCTATCTTATTGCTTAGAGTCATAGTCTCATAGATTACTTCAAATAACAGATAGGACACTAAATGTTGTCTTTTCAAGATTTTGATGAAACTCGTTAACAATATCCCTGAGAGTGCTCTAAAAATAAATATTCCTTTTTCTAAGATTGAAAATGAATACATATTTAAAAGCTACTTATGTTGTTTCAAGAAGGATAAGAAGCATGAATACCTTCCAAACAAAGCGTTTAAATTCAAATAAATGATTTTATTTCATCATCAATATGAATTATTCAGACCAACTTAAAAACTACCATTAAAAATTATTTGAAATAACTTCCAGAGGCCAATGAATTCTTTTTTGTGTGAATCTTTATTTCTTTAACATGTCAAATAGTTGTTTTAATGCTCACCGAGTTTTGGCAAATTCTTGAATCCTAATCCTCTGTACTCTTTAGTCTGTAGGGTAGCACTGTTTTGAAGGATTATTTTCTTAATAATCTATAATGATTGAACAAGACATTTTTGAAGTATCAAAGTTGGCAAAAAATGTTTAAGTTTTAGTAATTTTCCCTGGTCTTTAAAACCATTCACTGAGAAAATTTTTCGATGTGCAGTAGTGATATTACTACTAATAAAGTGAGGAGTCGTTAAATTTGCTCTCATCTAGTAATATATCAATGCAACGTAGTAAAATACCTATGTGTATAGGATTTGAGTGTTATTGAAATTTTGAATGCAACTGCTTCTCATTTTCAATAGCAATATCACTACTGTGCATCAGACATTTTTTCAAAATGTAACATACAAAACCGTGTTAGGCATTTTCCCAAGGGGGACTTCCAAAGTGACAATTTCCCAAGTGGCAACTTCCCAATTGTGCAATTTCCGAAGTGGCAATTTCTCGATGGTTAGGTTAGGCCTTCCAAGACACTGCTTGCTGCAATGTGGGCCAAGCATTGCAGCTAGGATAGGCAAGGAGGCCGAGCACTGAGGCTAAAACAGACTTGTGCTTGCAGCTTGGCAAATTGCACAGTTGGGAAGTTGCAACTTGGGAAAATAACCGTGGGAAGTTCCAACTTGGGAAAATAACCAAACAAACCAAACAAATACAAAGATATCACACAGTTGCCTGCTTTCTCTCTAGCAGAAATTTCCATCTGATATCATATTAAAATTTAAAAATATTGTAAAATTTAATTAAAATAAATTATTAAAGTTAAAACAAAGATATCACAATATTTAGGTGTACTACCATTGGGGACAGGGAATGATCTGTCCAGAAGTCTGGGATGGGGAGGAGGATACATGGATGAATCTATCAGGGATTAACAAACAGTTTACAATAAATCAATATTATTGCAGAGAATATTTTTCTTCTGAATTGTAAGAACTATAATTATGTTCCTTTTTTCATTGCCTATAAAAAAAGGCATTTTGGTAATCATTTTATACTTATGAGAAGGAAACTGGAGAATATGCAGGATTAAGTCAATTTGTGATATATAAACCAATATAAATAATCAATACTTTTTCTTCTTTGTTGTTAAAGGTATAATTTTATTTTTTCATGGCCTATAAAAAATACAAGAACATACTGGTAATCATTTAAGTCCCAATGGATTAAGATTGAGTTTATCAAGATAAAAAGCCAATACAATTTATCAATACCATTTAATTCTTCAACTCTTCTTCTAAGCTGTAAGTAGTATGATTCTACTATGTCTATCCAGTTAGATGTCAGATGTAAATTTGTGTTAAATACATGACATGGAAAACATTTTACACAACAGCAACATTTTCACACTCATTTAAAGCTCAAAATTTTAGCTAGGAATGGGAAAGGTTTCCATTGCAATGAATGCAGTAATGGCACAATTGAAATTTACCATATAGAATTGTGTACAATGTACATGATAGATTTAGAATATTAAGAGATACAATTTTTATTGTTTGGAAATTCAGTGACATATTGATTGGCCTTCAATCTGCAGATACCATAGCCATGGATCGGTGGAGTCTTCTTGTAACACCAAACAAGGAAATTGAGCCTACAGAGGAGAAGGGAGTAGACATACCTCCATTAAATGTTGTGAATAACTATTTCAGCATGGGTGTTGATGCGCAGATAGCTCTTCAGTTTCATGAGGCCAGAGAAGCACATCCAGAGAAGTTTAATTCAAGGTAAAAAATTCTTTACATGAATTTTAATATGTGTTTCCATGAACAAAACTTTTTAAAATTGCCTTTGATAAGAGGTATGTTTTCATGTCAATTGTCAAAAAATTAACCTTTGAGAAAATGTACACTTTTGTCATACATGTTGTAATAAAGTTTTATCACACAAAGATGCGCACAATTGTTTTGATTTTTTTACAGGATCAATTTTCTTTCTCAATTTTACATTTGCTTTGTAAAATTGCAGGTGCATTTTTTGCATTAACATCAATTGTCTCATATTTCAGAATAAAGAACAAAATATATTATGGACAGGCTGGTGGAAAAGATCTTTTAGGTAGGAAAACAATTATGGAATGTTGGTGACATTTCATTGCTGCTATTTGGACTTAGTCTAAGTTTGTTGGCAAAGTTCATTCATAACCTAGAAAACTTTTAATTAGCATTTTGTTTGTTCGGTTCTAATGTTATGCATTAATTTCTACGACTTCCTTTATACAGCACTGCACGTCAGAATCTAGCGTACATTTTCCTCCAAAAGTCCTGACGGGGGTGAGAATGCATTACACTCTGATCTGACTAGTGCTACAATGAGTAAGTATATTTACAAGAGTACAGATATTTATGTCTAGTTGCTAAATGGAAGAAGTTAACTGAATTTGTGACGCTGGAGTGTGATGGTAAAGATATGACTGCAAAGTTGAAGGAGATGAAAATACATAGTCTGCTGTTCCTAAATGTTCCATGTTTTGGATCTGGAACAAGGCCGTGGAACCGAGCTCATGGAGTACAGAAGCTTGATGATGGTCTAATTGAGGTGATTGGGCTTACAACATATCAACTGCCTCTCTTACAAGCAGGTCGGGTATTCATTTGTTTGTTTGTAAACTTAGATTTTATGGTTTTATAATTGATATTTTAGAACTTTAATTTGATGTTTTATAAAAGCGTTGAATCCTTAAAAGAAATCATAAAATTCACATATTGTTCGTTTTTAATTAGTTTATAAAAATATACAGAAAAAATTAATTTCTGAGATAAAGAGGGGAGAGGGGTGTTTAGCAAGTAAATTTTAATTTTCTTGTTTTCTTCAGGTGGACATGGACAATGTATTACACAGTGCAAAACAGCCAAGCTTACCACAAACAAGACTATTCCTGTTCAAGTTGACGGAGAAGCAGTTCGGCTTAATCCCTGCACTATAGGTAAATTATATTTTTGATTTGGGGGGGGGGGGGTGGCGGAAAAGGGCCTTAGTGTAAAGGTATAAAGTTGCAATACATAATCATAACCCAATTTTTTAAGGCCAACTCGATAAAAAAAAAATTAGATAATAAAAGTTTGCTAAATTTTCCGATTAAAAAATACATTATTTTATCTTTATTAGCGGCGTTTCCCTTTTCTCCAATATAAAACTATAAAAAAACTGTTACGTAAGAATCTTGTAAAACTCGATTACTTCTACCCTCTCTAAACACATTCCGTAATCTAATTTTCAATATCAGACCAGAGGTTTTCTTGGTAAATCTAATTCTAAACATCCTTTTTTCTCAGTCATGTAGAATATATAAAGTACATGCGTCTAACCAAAGAGTAACAGTTCACAGAACACATGTTAAAGGGATTGCTATTGTAATTTCAAATGATATTTCACTAAAGAAGAGAAAGTCCGATTCACAACTGCCACTGATATCTAGACAACTATATGAAAGATAGTCGTCAAATATTTAAACAGTCTCGAATTTAAAGCATCGTAACGACTTGGCATTTGGGTTTACCTCACCAAGCCACTTATGATATTTTCTAAATAGACATATAAATTCTGAACCTACAACTTTCTTGTTTCTATCTTAAGTTTTAAATGAGTAATTGGCAAAATACTGCACATCTTGGTTCGCTGTGCAGTACCCTTTAAACCTTAGTTAGATCAATGATTTGGAGAAAATTCCCCAGAATCTTGGGGACAAAAACATTCCGGTTTAGAAACTTGATCTCTATTCTCCATGTCCATGATTACCATTAAGAGGAAAAATGTAAAAAAATTCCACCCAAATGGATGATTTTAAACGTCGACTTTAAGCTCAAACTCAGAAATTTTACATCATTAAAACGTTTTATATGTCTCAAATAAATCTGATTGAAAATTTTGACAATTTCCTATATGTATGTTTTCTGAAGCAGAAATATATCAAGAATTGTTGATCAGGCAATACTTATATGTGGGAACGTCATTATGCCAGGCTTCTTTTTCTCCTGAAATTAATTGAACCCTGTATTCAGAATTAAAATTTAAACTTCTAGATTTAAGTTTAATATGAACTAGGCAAAGCAAAAGTTCAAATTCCATCATGTCTAACTTTCAAAACCATATGTTGTTGCAACCAGATCTTAAAACCTTTGATATTTTGAACAATGAAGTCCAGTGGATCAAATATGCTTTATTATATGTCAAAGATTTACATCAAAATGCAAGGATAAAAGGTTTAGAAAATTCAAATATGAGAAGAGTAATTCTCAAGACTACTATATTATTCAAGAGAAGAGTTAGAAAACAATTCTGAGTAGATTATATTTTTTAGAGATCTCCTTGCTGAACAAAGCCAAGATGTTGGCTAAACGTAAATCTAGTAAGGGAGGAGGAACTTTGGAGAATGAAGAAGAAAACCAAACAGGAGAGCAAACCTTAAAAATAATTTATGTTTAATAAAGTTTTTAAAGCGAAAAATGTTCAGAGCGACACATCCAATGGTTGTTCAAAAAATAATTGGTTTGGGGAGCTGAAGGGGGTACAGACACTACAGAGCCGTCGTGGTCCTGACCTCCTGAGCCTCGCGATTCTTAGGATGACCTCCAAGGAAATGGTTTTTTGAACTTGGAAGTCATTTTGCAAATTAGGAGGCTCTGAAGGTAATTTTGCGTGGATCGCAGCGGCTCTGCACCCCCTCCCTCGAATGGTTCGGACTTTAAAACAGTTTCAATTTTATAAAAGACACTTCTCTAAGGCGTAAGCAAATTATTATTTGACTTGGGCGGGGGGGGGGATACGCTTCTTTCTGTGCTTATAAAATGCCCAGTGGATAAACAATTTTGTAGAGAACGATGTTAACACCACTATATTTATTTGCATTTCAAGTTGTTGCTCTGCATAAATAGTTGAAGTGTGTGTGGTGAGTAAAGATGTATATATTGATCTCTGTATGGATAAAGCAAAACTGCTTGCTGCTGCTAAACCAATCGGAAATATAACTGTGGGTAAGTGACATCAAGGGCATCATATTTTATATGTTTTCAAACACTTGGACTACATAAAATCATAATTTGAGTCTGACTCTTCAAATTTTTTTTTCTGGTGCTCAGAAGTAGATTTTTAATTTTTTTTTTTTTGGGGGGGGGTAATATCCAACATACAACTCTCTTGATTAATTTGCAAGCTATAATTATGTACTTTGAGTAGTTTGATCACCATAACATACAAAAAAAAATATTTTGTATGAGAAATATGGAAAAATGCTGTTTTTAGCGTTTAATGGTTTTTAATTAAAGTAAAGTTTTTTTTTCCAGTAAACACTCTTATCTTCTTATCTGAAAGGAAGTAAAGGAACCTTTTTCTTACGTCGAGTCCTCAACAGCAGTTAACGAACGATTCTGTTCACTAGAAACAAAAACCGTTACAATAAATACGTTAATGTATAACCATAGATAAATAAATAAACATAGATAGCTTATGTACGCAAAATCACCAAGAATTGTACAGTCCGCGAACTCATTCTTCTATGGGTCAAAGTGGACTTCAATGATAAGCGGGGTGGTTTGGTGTTTTAATGGATTTCATAAAATAGAGTCTAAAATAACTCCGAGAATGGAGCTATTTGAACACAATATTTCACTGAGCAATATATCATATTGACGAGAACTGAAGAAGGACATGAGAAGGACTATACTAACTTAAATTTCTCTCTACAGAACTCATGTACACCACAAGTACTCAATGACATAAGAACAGCCAATGTTCACAACCGACCTAGTTAATCTATATAAAAGGAATATCTTTAAAACATCTCTGTACATTTATATCTTTCAAGATGAAAAATGTCGTCTTATGCGCAATCTATCGTTATCTATGTGTATAACGGAAATAGCAGTCTTTAGAAATAATTAACGTTTTATAATCAAAATTCAAAATAGCGGCGACTTTCGTTAATATCTTAACTAAAAATGGGATGAAACTTACAGAACTAATGACAAACAGAAAAGTAGTTTTTTTTAATGATTTTAACTAACACTTAAAAGTTTGAACGTGCCATGCCATATCAACTGATTACACGCTTTATTCTATATTTTTCTCTTCCTCATACCTTTTAACCTGATGTCGTAGACATTTAATATTTTAAACTACAAAAACTCAAAAAAAAACGGGAGAAAAGGTTCTACAGACTCGTTTGTAATAGGATTTTCAAGATTGAGAACATTTTAAAACCTTTTTACAATTTCCAATTCAATAAGACCAATTTTAGGCTTGTAGAACTAAAAATAACAATTTTATAGACTCTTAAAGTTTCCAACTGGAGTGAGTAATTTGGTAAAAATAAGATAATCTTTTGCACAATTTTGTATAAGGGTCTACAGACTTGCTTGTCATCGGATTTTCAAGATTGAAACCTTTATTAATTTGGAAATTGTACGTAGATATTAATAAAGTGTTATCAATCTTGAAAATCCGATTTCAAACAAGTCTGCATAGACCCAGATGTGCAAACGGAGATTATCTTTATTTTACCTTTACTCACTCCAATTGGAAACTTTACTAGCCTCTAAAATTGTATATTGTAGATCTACAAGCCAAAGATTGGGCTCAATAAATTGGAACTTTTATATAGTTTTTAAAAATGGTCTCAATCTTGAAAATCCTATTACAAACAAGTGTATAAGACTATAGCCCTTTATTTCCTGTTTTTTTGTTCCCCTTTTTCTTTGTTTTTTTGTGAACTAAAACGATTCAGAAATACGGAGCAAGTAATCGATTTCTATAAGTCAACCAACTAAGTAACGTCAAACCTAAGTAAATTGAATATAAGATTGCAATTATAACATCTCTTATATAGAAAAGCTGTTGAGAAGAACAAAATGTGTTAAATTCTTGTTTAAAACGAGACAAATCTTATTTCCTCATACTTCTGCATATAAATCAAAACTAGAGGAGCTACGAGCATAGAACAAAGATTATAATAGAAGGGAAAAAACTGTCCCTTTTGGTATGAATTTGTTCTGCCCCTTTGAGCTTGAAAAGGAGTTCAAAGTGTGCCTTCCCTTAAATGTTCACAAATTATAGACAGTACAATGCAAGAATACAGTATGATCCCTTGACATATCTGTTACAATTTCTTCTTTCAATAAAGTTTATGCTGAAATGAACTCGGTAATGTAAAGTAAAGTCTATGCTGAAAGGAACTCGGGAATGATGAAATGTTGTCAGAGAATTGATTTAGAGAAAATTGAATAATTTTCAAGCAAAGGTTTTCTGTAAAAAGATGTTCCAGGGCCCAAAAGGTTAAATAGTGCAATTGTGTGAAGCACACCTGGAGTATGGAAACAGTACAACAAAATGGCGGTTTTACACTTTTTTTAACTTAATTCCACTCTATACTCTTCTATTTTCTTTGGCTACGAGGTTACAAAGTTTCAATTTATTAATTTTATCTTCTCGGTCTAGTTTGCAGTGAAGAAAAGAACGATTAAAATATATATTTTGCTAAAGGGATTTTTTTTCGGATTTTTAAAATAAATATTATAGGTATATTTATATTCTAAAATATCATGCTTGTCAGCAGAAGAAAAACAATTCAGAAAATATTTTAGTTTTCTGGAAAAAAAATACAAAGACCATGACAGGAAGGCTTTTAAAAAACTGTTGCATTTACCATAACCAGTTCCTATCATGTCACAGTAAAATGTACACAAACCCTAACATCCAATTTTATTTATTTTTAACAATTTTTTATTTTATAATTTTTAATGTAGGTAGTACAATTTATGTTTTTTCTCATTTTAACATTGCTAATATCTCCATGTCTCATGTCCTTGGAAATTTTGAAAATTTTTCTCAACTGACATTTTTTTTCGAACTCACTGTCCCCCAACTTTACATCTAACAAAAATTGCTATTTGTAGATGTAGGATCTGACCTGAAGAAGGTTAGAAGTATGGTGAACAAGCTTCAAGATAAGATAATGAAGAAAGGTGGCTCTAGTCCTAATATTAAGGGATCAGAGTGGTCGTTCATTGATTTCATCTCAGCTAGAAACTGTTTCAGGTAAACTTACAAGGGAGTGTTCGTAAAAAATGAAAAGGGGTGTATTTTTTCATATTCGATACACAAGTCGATTATTTCGGCCGCTTTGTGTCTCTGCTCTCAATATTTCAGGGATTTCATTTTGGAGAACCACCTAGAAGTAAAAAAAATCGTCCTCAAAAAGTAGAAATACAAAATTATGAAATACTAACTATTATACGAATGCATCGAATTAAATTTATACATTTATCAAGGTAAAATTTGTTGTCATAGATATATAATTCAATTCGATATCAGCCTATTATACCCCTTTTATTTTTTTTTCGGAAAGACTCCCTTTAGATGTGCAAAAATGGCGCGGCAGACAACATTTTGGAAATCCCAAAATTTTTATATTTTATAACCCGCTAAAACAGTCTAAATTATAAATATTGCTGCTTGATTTACAAGTTTATTGTTTTAGAATTGACCGAAGTAATGAGTGCTTGCATTTCTTGATTGATGTGTGTGAGAACCAGCTTATAATATATGATAATGAAATCTCTTCAGCAGTAATATCGGCTCCAGAGAAAAGGTTCAAAGACAATGAGATAAACTATAATTTAACATTTCAATTAGCAAAGAAACAAATTGGAAAATTAGAAGAATTAAAAAACTAGTTTTTAGCCCGTTATTTTATTATGCCAGAAGTTTTTTTTTCGAGATTTAAGATCTNAAAAAATTAAGAACACATTTTTTAAACTTTGGAAATCACATTTTTCTAAATCACATATTTTTAATTGCTTTGACTGTTAGTAAGTCTGGGTTGAGTACGCCTGTGGCACCTGGTTCTCGTTCCACTACTGCCTCACCTTGTAAACCTGCCTCAGCCAATCAGAGGAAGGATTCTGGTCCCGCCAATCAGAGAGCAGTAACCCCTGTCCCAATTCAGGAAACCATAGTTTTTAATCATATACATTTTTGATATCATTTAAAGCAGCTTAGTCTGAAAGAGCTGGAAACTTTTGTAGTAAATCAGAAATTAATATGTATATTTTGTGAGTCCAAGTAAAATGTTTATTCCTTTTTGATATTCCAGATCAGATCCTGGAAGCATTGACCAATCAAAAATCTCCCATCCAATGAGAGATCATGAAAACACCAATCAGCTGTTATTCAAGGATTTTGATTTTTAAATTGAAGTTTTAACCGTAGAAATTGAGTGAAGGCATAAAAGCGTTATTTCATGAAAAAAATTCTAAACTCTGAATATGAAAATACGACAAATCAAATCAATTATTTGTCATTTTCAGCTTTCTTAAGCTAAATTTAGTACTTCTTAACCACTAATAACCCTGTTTAGACTAGAATACTAATTAATAGCCACTATTTTTGCCGAATTCAAGTCTGTTTCAAGCTAACACAGTCACATTTCGGAAACACTCCCTTTAAGATAAAAAGTATTGTTTCTACCAAGGAGAGTACTAGTTTCCATCTAACTGTACCAATTCTTCGTGAAGGGTGCAGTATTTTAGAGAAAACATCAGAGGGGGTTTTAAAGGTAGGATCAGCAATAAAAAGGATAATTACAAAAAACGGACATACTAAATCACAATTTATGATTTGCAATTAATATTTAATAGAATTAAAACCTAAAAATGTAAAATTCTTAAAGAGAAAATGCAAAAAAATTAAAGCTATAAAGGGTGAACCATTAAAACAGGCAGATTTCACTTTGTAATGTAATTTTGAAAACTGTTTATTTTCAATTAGGATTTCTATATATGCAAAAGTGGGTTGCGCATTTCTACTCACTACTTTAGGAGAACATAAAAAGAATTATCAGAAATTAACACTTTTCAAACGTCGAGGCACGAGAATATCATTCACATTATTGATCAGATAAAGGTTTCAAGGGTACCGTTGTGAATCAAGAATTGCAATCAATGCATGGAGGCCAGAGGGTCACTTGAAATTTCGATAACAGTTCCTTTAAGGTTAATATATCTTTTTTTTATCTAAGGCGGCAAGGCTAGGAGATCTAGACATGCTGAAGGATTTACAACAGGTTATAGAATATTTATTACAGAGATTCGAATAAGGGGAGCATACAGGGGTGTGGAGGGGGGGGGGGGCAGAGGTTGAGTCTTACCGATCGATATTTTAAGAAAATATAATTTTCATAAACATATTTTCCAGGAGGGATATTCTTTATTGTCAATTGATGAAACAGCAAAAACAGCTCTTCACTACGGTTCCAGGTAAAAAAAGCTCTTCACTACGGTTCCAGGTAAAAATACAGCTCTCCGCTACGGTTCCAAGTAAAAATACAGTGTCAGTGATTTTTATTATCATCATTATTTGAAGCAAATCTTATCAAGCCTGCAGTATCTTTCTACTGTATCCAGTTTCTATCTATCGTATCCAGTATCTATCTACATTATCCAGTATCTATCTACAGTATCCAGTATCTATCTACTGTTTTCAGTATCTATTTACCATATCCAGTAACAATCTACTGTATCCAGTATTTATATACAGTATTCAGTATTTATCTATCTACTGTTTTCAGTATCTATTTACCGTATCCAGTAACTATCTATCTATTGTATCCAGTATTTATATACTGTATTCAGTATTTATCTACTGTATCCAGCATCTATCTATTGTATCTCTTCCTACTTCCTACTTACTTCTTATTTATTGTAATCAGTATTTATTTACTGTATCCAGTATCTATTTATCTACTGTATCCAGTATCTATTTATCTACTGTATCCAGTAATTATCTATCTACTGTATCCAGTATCTATCTTTTTACTGTATCCAGTATCTATCTATCTAGTTTATCCAGTAACTATCTATCTACTGTATCCAGTATCTATCTATCTACTGTATCCAGTATCTATCTATCTATTGTATCGGGTATCTGTCAATCTACTGTATCCAGTAACTTTCTATCTACTGTATCCAGTATCTATCTATCTACTGTATCCAGTACCCATCTATCTATTGTATCGGGTATCTATCTATCTACTGTATCAAGTAACTATCTATCTACTTTATCCAGTATCTATCTATTTACTGTATCCAGTATCTATCTATCTATTGTATCGGGTATCTATCTATCTACTGTATCCAGTAACTATCTATCTACTGTATCCAGTATCTATCTATTTACTGTATCCAGTATCTATCTATTTACTGTATCCAGTATATATCTATCTACTGTATCCAGTATCTATCTATCTACTGTATCCAGTATCTATCTATCTATTGTATCGGGTATCTATCTATCTACTGTATCCAGAAACTATCTATCTACTGTATCCAGTATCTATCTATCTACTGTATCCAGTATCTATCTATCTACTGTATCCAGTATCTATCTATCTACTGTATCCAGTATATATCTATCTATTGTATCGGGTATCTATCTATCTACTGTATCTAGTAACTATCTATCTACTGTATCCAGTATCTATCTGTCTATTGTATCGGGTATCTAATTGAGTTAGAAACTTAGAAGTTAATATCCGTCTAGGTCAGACAATGGATAGGAAATTTGTTCTTTTTTCTTATGTTTTTATTTGTGACAAAATATATTTCTGTAGAAAATATTTTTCCTCGTTAAAACAAACAAAAAATGAATCAAATTACAGAAAACACTATTTTTATCCAACTAATTTCTTTCGTTTGGGGTTATAGAAATAATCTTAAAATCCTTCAAAAATAGTACAAGGAAAAAAATATTTTTAGAGATTTAATATGAAAATTCGGAATCACGATTTGGGCCATTTCTATAGCATTGAGTTAAGGTTTGGGCCAATTCTGCAAAGTTTAAATTTCAAATTATTTTTAATGTTAAAAACGGACCTCAAAACTTTGCCCATCAGTGGTGCCATATGAATTCAATTTTTTTAGCTATATTTGATCATTTTTTTTATTTTTATTTCGTAATACCCCCCCCCCCCTAAAAAAAAAATTAAAGCTCCAACCCATGGAAAAAGTCCTGTGTAAGCTCCTATTTGATATGATTATAGCGCAATTGAAATTAATTTGAAATTCCAATTTCTTCAGGTTTGGACATAAAGAAGTTATTAGATTTCTACTGCAGGAAATAGTTTCAATAATATATACATCAAAATAAAAGTATAAATTTATCAATATTGGTGTTAATTAAAATAGATAAATAAATAGAAAACAAATTATCACCAGTGTATTTTAGAAGTCTATTTATGGCTTTGACATTTCTTTTTAAAGTCTATATTCAATTAATAAAAATATATTTTAAATGAGAAAGTAACATTTAATTATAAACAATTAATGTCACCCTACATATGCATGGCAAGGGCAACCGTAGCTTTTTAATTAAAAAAAAATATTTTTTTTATAAAATATATTTTTTTAAACTTATTGAATCTAGAAATCTCCTTCCTGTATTGTGGATATGACAGATAATGAAAAGGTATGAAAATATTTCAAGTCAAATTTTTAGTAAGGTCTATTTATGGACTAAATTTATAGACTAAAATTACGGACTAAATTTATGGACTAAATTTATGGACTAAATTTATGGATGAAATTGTCTCTTAAGATTACAACAATTGTCCCTTAACAATTAAAAAATGCATTGTTATTAGGGTTTCCACGAAACTAGCATGTATTGTTGCGCTAAATTTGAGTAATTTTTGCGCACAAATATTTTTTGCAAACTTTTGCACATCTTTTGTGCATAAAGCGCATTATATTTTTGTGCGTTTTTTGGGGTAATTTGAGAAAAACGTACATTTTTACTTAAAACATGATAATTTTAAGCAACTTGATCAAAATTGATAGTTTCAGCACAGAAACAAACAACTAAAGGGTTATTCAACACTTTACAAACAATATCATGATATTCGACTCTAAATTGGTTACGTTTAGTTAGAAAAGGTCAAATTGAGGAACAAAAATTAATGAAATACTAATTGAAAATTGATGCATAGTTCTTTTTTAGATGTCAGAATCGTTGAGTGGTGGCAACCTTTGATATATGAAATGTTGACTACTTCTATTCTAATGTATATGATTGAAATATTAAAATATACAGCCTCAAATTTAAAGTATCGTGACGCCTTTGGTTTTTCCTCACACCTCACAAATCCTATTTTTTCTGGGCCTAGACATACATTTTGAAAATGCTACGCGTCTGTTTCTGACTTAAGTTTTAAAGACTGGTTGACTATATACTGCTCAATGTTTGAGTGAGAGTGTGCACATTTTTATTTACATAGTGCCATCATGCATCAGGTTGCAAAATAGAGGTTTAGGCAAGTAATCAGTTCCCTTTTCAGCATTGCAATTATATGCCAGCAAGTGCAATCTAATAGATAACTAATCTATACAGTGTACACCTTTAATTAACCTTTTAATGAGAATATGTTCCTCAAAATTGCGCAAAACAGAAATACACAATTTTGCGCGAATTGAAGTTTGCGAATTATTGCGCAAAGAGCTATTTTTTCGCACAAAAATGTAGCGCAACGAAAGCAAAAATTTGCGCTTTCTTTCGCAAAAATTGCGCAAAAGATTTGCGAATGGAAACCCTAATTGTTATATAAGCCTAACTCTGACAGCAGATTAAAGTTTAAAGGATTTTTTTGTTAATTTTTAGAAGTATCTTTTTATACTGATATAAATATTGTGTTTAATAACCCTTTAAAGGGGGGGATACCGATAAATGTTCGTTATGGGTTTTCTTCCGAGTTATTAAACAATTGTTTAAAAAAAGTTTCTTTTGCATGCGGACTATCCCCTTTGGTGAAATTTTACAACCGAATTAACGTTATTATTTAGAAGTTATACACAGTAAAACGTCTCATATGGTATCAAATGTATTCTAAATTTGTTCTCTGTAATACTACAGTCCCAACTATAACGTTACCTAGCTGGTCCCTTCTTTTAAAGAGGTTGCATTATTTAATATTCCTTGTGTATACATTTAAAAAAACCTTACTTATCAAATTCTAGGCTTTCAGGGCGGTTCACGCCCAACTATTTTAATTGTGAACATTTTCTCTATGTATACATTGTAAAAAAGTAAAAAAAGTTCACGGATTTTATAAAAAAAATTGTGGATTCTAAAATTTAATTAGAATCAAATTTTGCTGGATGCTACTTTTTGAGATTTTGATCATCCATAAATCTTCCCTGGGGTCATGTGATGTGCCCGATCGGTTCAGCCGTTTTTATGTTTATCAGCTACAAACAGACAACAAAACACCCAGACAGGGAAACAAAGCATACATATATGTATGGGTGTATGTATGTATGAATGTTCCGGCGGGCATTTTCAATCACAGAGTAAAGAAGATGTGTAGAGTGCTAGTGCTTTTATTTATTGAAACCTCCATTTTGATTTAAACTTTTCAACCTTGTGGACCCTGAAATTCAATTCAGGTTTTTAAATGTTTAAAGTTTAAAATGTTTCCAGGGAGGTTTTAGGCATGTTGGCCAATATTTAGTGGTTACTTTGGTTTGACAGCGACTGTGTTGACAATTACTAAAAAAGGATTATTAAGTTTATTTGGTATTAATAAATTCGTGAACCATCCCTTTAAAATCTAAAGTGATATATGCAGGGTCAGACTGCTCTTCATAAAGCAGCTGCTTATAAACGTCGAGATATCTGCTGTATGCTGATAGCTGCTGGAGCTAGTCTAGTAATACAGGTATATATATAGCTGATAGCTGATAGTCTAGTGATACAGGTTTGTTCATAGCTGATAGCTGATAGTCTAGTAATACAAGTTTACTCATAGCTGATAGCTGATAGTCTAGTAATACAGGTTTGTTCATAGCTGATAGCTGACAGTCTAGTAATACAGGTTTACTCATAGCTGATAGCTGATAGTCTAGTAATACAGGTTTACTGAAAGCTGATAGCTGATAGTCAGAAATACAGGAATATACATACATGATGGCTGATAGTATAGTAATACAGGTTTATTCATAGCTTATAGCTGATAGTCTAGTAATACAGGCATCCTCATAGCTGATAACTGAAAGGCTAGTAATACAGGTGTACTCATAGCTGATAACTGACAGTCTACTGATACAGAAGTACTATAGTTGATAGCTGATAGTCTTTGAAATTTGATTAACAGCTCAGATTCCACTTAAAACTAATAACACCTTGAATCTTTAAAAAACCAGAAATGATGTCCATCCCTATTCAGGATAAGGATGGATAAGTAATTAAACCTTGAATGTTAAAAAACAGAAATGATGTCCATCACTGTTCATGATAAGGACGGATAAGAAATAACACCTTGAATAAAAAAAAGAAACGATGTTTATGTTTATTCAGGACAAGGACGGAGAAGCAATAAAACCTTAAATGTTAAAAAAAAAACACCAGAAACGATGTTCATCTCTATTGAGAATAATTGGACGGAAAACTAATGAAACCTTGAATGTTTAAAAAACAAGAAATGATGTCCATCTCTATTCAGGATAAGGACGGAAAGACTCCAAGTCAGTTGGTTGAACACGAGGATACAGAGCTCTTCTCCTACCTGGAGTCCCAACGACAGTTTCAGGTTTAAAATCTTATTTTCAAAAAACCTGTAAAATTACTCTAATATATGCTAAAAATTCAAGTCAACAACTCATATTATCAAATATTCAGCGAGACGGTTTTACAATTTATTATTATTATTTATACAAACACGAATAAAAATAAGAAAATACTATACGAATCAATAATGCATGAATGGATAATAGATATGAATAGATAATAAAAGATCAACCAAAATCACACCATCATTACAATACAATCCATTCATTAAGGCAAAAGGCTAAATTTAACACTGATATCATCATATTTTAAGAGATTTATGTTGTTTTTACAGTCTCATCCTTTGTGGGTAACCCTGTATGTTTATGCAATAAGTATGAAAGTGATTGTCCAGCCTCCTGTGGAATAAAGTATTGTACTACTCAAAGAATCAAAGTTTATAATTTCAAATGTGTTCACCATCATGTTGCAAAGATAAAGGAGTTCAAAATTTTATTAAAATAAGACGCAAACAGCAATATAAAATCCAATAAAAGTAAAAAAATAAGATATATTAGAAAATATGTGTTCTGATTTTATTTATGTGAAATGTTTAAAGTAAATCAGTGTACTCAAGATCAAAATGAGTTCGGCGCATTTGTTTTTACGACGCAAATTATATACTATTATATCAGAATAAAGCGGAGTAAAAGTCGTCTTCGTTATGTCTAGTTCAGTTAAAAACGTAGCTAAAGATAACAACATCTTTAGCTACGTTTCTAACTAAAAAACTAAACGAAACCCGACTTTCCTTATAACCTTATCTGGTTATCATCTCATGAAACTGATTTTTGTTTTATTTAAATCATTTTAAAAATCACAATTCAAAGACAAAGGGAAAAATGCAATTCTTACTTACTAACTCTTGTGGATTGAGCTTTGAGTTTAAATAAAAGCATTTTTATTCTTGATCTCTAATAGTATTCACAAGAAAACAAAGTTTCGCCAAACTGCATAGCAAAGTTTTATTTCATACAATAACACATTTAGCTGTCTTTTTTACTGACTGTTTCCTTGAAAGGACTTTGGACGTACTTTTAAAAGAACCTAGAGTGAGAACCAGAAAACTGTGGAATAGGAATACAACCTTTGTACTTTAATTATGGGTTTAAATAGACTACTGAACATGAGACACAGAAATTGTTGAGTATAAACAGGCTCAATTCACTCCATAAGTGATTTAATAAGAAACAGAATCATTTCACTTTATAAGTGATTTAATAAGTTACTACTAATAAAACTATTTGCTTGTAACAACATGAAATGTACTCAAGTATTTCTTTAAAGTCGTCTTCCTATTCCACAGTTTTCTGGTTTTCACTGTATATGCTAAGGGTAACATGCCCGAGTCCCAACGATATACCTTAAATACATACAAATAGTCTTTGAAATTTGATTAACAGCTCAGATTCCACTTAAAACTAATAAAACCTTGAATCTTTAAAAAACCAGAAATGATGTCCATCCCTATTCAGGATAAGGACGGATAAGTAATTAAACCTTGACTGTTAAAAAAACAGAAATGATGTCTATCACTGTTCATGATTAGGACGGATAAGAAATAACACCTTGAATTAAAAAAAACAGAGATGATGTCTATCACTGTTCATGATTAGGACGGATAAGAAATAACACCTTGAATTAAAAAAAAATAAACGATGTTTATGTGTATTCAGGACAAGGACGGAGAAGCAATAAAACCTTAAATGTTAAAAAAAAACACCAGAAACGATGTTCATCTCTATTGAGAATAATTGGACGGAAAACTAATGAAACCTTGAATGTTTAAAAAACAAGAAATGATGTCCATCTCTATTCAGGATAAGGACGGAAAGACTCCAAGTCAGTTGGTTGAACACGAGGATACAGAGCTCTTCTCCTACCTGGAGTCCCAACGACAGTTTCAGGTTTAAAATCTTATTTTCAAAAAACCTGTAAAATTACTCTAATATATGCTAAAAATTCAAGTCAACAACTCATATTATCAAATATTCAGCGAGACGGTTTTACAATTTATTATTATTATTTATACAAACACGAATAAAAATAAGAAAATACTATACGAATCAATAATGCATGAATGGATAATAGATATGAATAGATAATAAAAGATCAACCAAAATCACACCATCATTACAATACAATCCATTCATTAAGGCAAAAGGCTAAATTTAACACTGATATCATCATATTTTAAGAGATTTATGTTGTTTTTACAGTCTCATCCTTTGTGGGTAACCCTGTATGTTTATGCAATAAGTATGAAAGTGATTGTCCAGCCTCCTGTGGAATAAAGTATTGTACTACTCAAAGAATCAAAGTTTATAATTTCAAATGTGTTCACCATCATGTTGCAAAGATAAAGGAGTTCAAAATTTTATTAAAATAAGACGCAAACAGCAATATAAAATCCAATAAAAGTAAAAAAATAAGATATATTAGAAAATATGTGTTCTGATTTTATTTATGTGAAATGTTTAAAGTAAATCAGTGTACTCAAGATCAAAATGAGTTCGGCGCATTTGTTTTTACGACGCAAATTATATACTATTATATCAGAATAAAGCGGAGTAAAAGTCGTCTTCGTTATGTCTAGTTCAGTTAAAAACGTAGCTAAAGATAACAACATCTTTAGCTACGTTTCTAACTAAAAAACTAAACGAAACCCGACTTTCCTTATAACCTTATCTGGTTATCATCTCATGAAACTGATTTTTGTTTTATTTAAATCATTTTAAAAATCACAATTCAAAGACAAAGGGAAAAATGCAATTCTTACTTACTAACTCTTGTGGATTGAGCTTTGAGTTTAAATAAAAGCATTTTTATTCTTGATCTCTAATAGTATTCACAAGAAAACAAAGTTTCGCCAAACTGCATAGCAAAGTTTTATTTCATACAATAACACATTTAGCTGTCTTTTTTACTGACTGTTTCCTTGAAAGGACTTTGGACGTACTTTTAAAAGAACCTAGAGTGAGAACCAGAAAACTGTGGAATAGGAATACAACCTTTGTACTTTAATTATGGGTTTAAATAGACTACTGAACATGAGACACAGAAATTGTTGAGTATAAACAGGCTCAATTCACTCCATAAGTGATTTAATAAGAAACAGAATCATTTCACTTTATAAGTGATTTAATAAGTTACTACTAATAAAACTATTTGCTTGTAACAACATGAAATGTACTCAAGTATTTCTTTAAAGTCGTCTTCCTATTCCACAGTTTTCTGGTTTTCACTGTATATGCTAAGGGTAACATGCCCGAGTCCCAACGATATACCTTAAATACATACACATCAGAATTTTGAAAAACAGCAAATTTTATCAAATTCCCTTCTTGTCGCTGCTGCGTATGGTTGCCAGTCACTTCGGTGGAGAACTGTTGAAAAAAATATCTTTAAAATTGGACACAAAACTTTTTAGAAATGTAAACTTGAAGTTTAAACTTTTGTATTGTAAATCTGGGGATCAAGAATTAATCTCCATCTTATGTAAATCTACGGATTAATTTAATTAATCTTTGATATTCCTTGATGGTCCTATACCCTATCCAGGGCTAACTTAATTAAGAAATCAAGAATTTAGGTCTAAATTTAAAAGTGTTTACTTTGGATATCGAGATCTAGCGCTCATAATTAACAATATTCTTTAAATCTAGTTTTGTAAGATGAAATTACTAAACTTTTATAAATGTTTATAACAATATTCTTTTTCAGGAGGTGGCCCTTGAAGATTTGGAAACAAACCTTTAGTGCTCTATTTTAAACATATTGTTATCTTTTCAGAGATCTGATTCGTTTATTAAACCTTTTTCTTTTTCATTAATAGCTATTATATAAAGACTTAAAAATAAACACGACTTGAAAATTGTTTTTTGATATGAAATGTTCTCCGTCATCGTATAACGATTGAAATTCCCATTTTTATCCTGTTCATTTTGACAATTTTGCTTTAGTCAAAATATGTAACACATTTTCTTTGATTTCATGGTCGTCACTTTATTGTATTTAGTAGAGAGATGAAATAGCCAATAAATTAGTTTATTTATCTACTCCTTTTGAAGAGTTATTTCTAGTTCTTAAATTAGGTTTTATAAAAAGGGTTTTATCATAGTGCATTGGGGCCTATCAAACTTTGGAATAGGAAGAGTGTGCATAAATTTTTAGCAATGGGCATACCTAAAGCGTCCAGATTGTATAATTTAAAAAAAGGATTTAAAATGTTAAATTGTGTTCATTTTGAAATCAAATTTGTTTAACTTGTAGCTAAATCATGTTAATTTTTAAATCAAATCTGTTTATTTAAATCTTGTCTTAGTTAAATCTTAAGCAATAAAATGTTGCTAAAATTTTCAAAAATTGCAAATATCAAATTACTTCAAAATATTCGTAAAAGTAATTTTTTACATAAGAATATAATTTCATATAACAGAAGCTTATTTTCTAAGAGCATGAGCGGAGTATTTGTTTGAAATGTGAAAAGAAACTGATTTCTCACATTTTTCAAATTTTTTATCATTATAACTTTGCAACCTTATGGTTTACAATGGACATCTTTAGTAGTTCAATTTTTGACAATGCGAAAAAAGCAGAATTTGTAGTTTGAAATATCGTAATTCAGAAAACTGTGAAATCAGGTTGAAAAGAAACAGAGATGAGAAAATTAGTATAACGACAAGTAATACAAGAACTTTTAGGGTCTGTCCTAGAAAACGATTTTTGGCCCCCCCCCAGGGCACCCCCCTCTCCTATCGATTTTGTACATGACCTAGATTTAAAATATTTTAACAAAAAAATATTTATTTTGTATTATTTTAGGATTAGGCTGGGTTAGAACAATTTCAAGGCTGAGTGCTGCGGCTAGGACAGGATAGGGGATGACCCCAACTTTATGTGTTAAAAAGGAGGGGGAATGGAAGGGGTTCCAAAAATTGTTCTCTAGGAAATTGCTAACTTTTGTTAAGATCTTTTGAAAAATATCTTGTGGAGGGGCGCCGCCCTATGGGATTGAAGGGGCTAGGAGATGCCAACCTCTGGGATTGAAGGGGCTAGGAGATGCCACCCTCTGGACTTGAAGGGGTTAGGAGATGCAAACCTCTGGGCTTGAAGGGGCTAGGAGATGCCACTCTCTGGGATTGAAGGGGCTAGGAGATGCCACCCTTTGGGATTGAAGGGGCCACTAGTTGTGCCACTTATTATGGATTGCGAATTACAAAACCCCTTCAGCTTACGTAAATCAAAATATTAAATTTTGTTAAATTATGTTTCGTGTAAATTTGACTTTATTTAATAAAAGTTAATAAAATATTCTTGATAATTTCTAGAATTTAAATNAAATTAAAACTCAGCCCTCATAGTCTAACGTTTTATGAACAACATTTTCATCAGACATATATCTAACGTTAGACTAATCAATTTAGTATTCAGAGAAAAGTTATGAAACGTTTTGATTTACAGAATTACATTTTTTAAATGTTATACTTTTCATTATTGAAATTTTACTCTGTAAAAAAAACTTTCGCTTCCTGATTATTAAAATAATAACCCATTTCTGCAACGTTGAAATTTTCATTATACTAAAAGGGAAAACGTTTCTAAACATTTTCATAAACAGTAATGCATTTTCAGTTATACAACGTTACACTTTTTATAAGTTGAACAAATAATTCTGAAAACGTATCCACCCCCAAAGAGGGGTTTTGAACGTCGAAGGATTTACAGATCTTTAAAAAGTTTTATATGTCTCAAATGAATCCGAAAGAAGTTTTCCACAACACTGCATACTCAGTTCAACTACCTTACATAGCCAGTCACGATCTTGTCAGCTATCAATGTCAACAAGGGCAAAGCTTGTAATCTATCGATTCCATGATCTCGTCAGCTTTCAATATCAACACGGACACAAGCTTGTAATCTATCAATGCCAAACCTCCGGGCATGCGGATAAATATAAACGTAGTTAATCTAATCACAATACATGTTTTAATCATGTTACGTAGTTCAGGTTTTAATAATACTATGTTACATGATATTTATCACAATTACACGATATTTATCACATATATACATGTATCTAATCTGGGGTTGACCAGCTTCATTCTATTGATGTAATAAACATAGCAAGAAAAATATACTAGCTTTGCTAGAGAACCAAATATATTTGTATTCTGACGCAATAAAATATTTTCCAAATACTTCTTTAAAAGCTGAAACCAATTCTTTAATGTTTCTGCTA
>NW_019397237.1:0-30809 GCF_000591075.1 Eurytemora carolleeae
CCGACTCGTTGAATATTTGAGAAACTCAGTGCATTGCTTTATTGATTTTTATTCATATACTATAATATATATGTAAGTTTACTGTTTAATAAATTAGAGCCTGCCTCTGGCTCTAGGGGGGGGCCTAGGGGGTGCATGTCTAGGGGGGGCACAGGGGTACCGGCCCCCCACTACGCTCCTGGACCGAGAACATAGGTGACAGTACGAAGCGATGAACCGTTTATTTAACAGACGTGTGCCGGTACAACAATTATCGCACTAATTTAAAAATCCTTTTGCTAAATTTAGAAATTGTTTGACATAATGTGGCTTGAATAAATACTCCCCTGCCATTTGTATTCGAAAAGTGCAAACAAGAGTTACGAATTTTCCTAACATTGACGTTATCGCGGTGTTATCTGTACACATAGAGGAGTTTAAAGTGGTCCGCAAAGTCCATCAATTCAAACACTGTCAAAATTTGATAAGCAGTTACACCCTATTAATATTTATCACACATAATTATATTTAGAAAAATGTCTTGACGTAAAACAGTAGTGATTTATTTAATAACATTAAGCAATTAATCATAAATGACACACATATCTGATTATCTTCAATCTTTTTTATCTGGCACCGTATTTTAGAAATATTGTTATGTTTTATTTGGAAAGATATTGACCATTTATGCCGCTGTGATTTTTTTTGAAGAAATCCGCTAGTTGCTTTCTGTTCAAAAGACGCGGCCGTATACACATTAAACTCGATACAATTAATCTAGTCAAAAATGGCACACTTTCACCTAAAAATATTTTCCCTCATTAGTTCACATTGAAAATCCGTCCCTTGTTATTCAATAATCCGCAAATTTATTTTCTCAAATCCAGCTACAGCAAGTATGGCAACAATTTGGAATGATTCAGCTTTTTTGGAGGAAATTAAGCTTCCGAGCGAAAAGTAAACATCTTCTAGTATTGAAAGAATTCTGGATTAATATTGTTCTATGTGAATGTACATTTTTAACAGAATTTTTGCACTTTTCTAACTTTTCCACACAAGAACAACAAGAATAACAAGAATAACAAGAACAACTAGAAGAACAAGAAGAACAAGAATAACAAGAATAACAAGAACAACTAGAAGAACAAGAAGAACAAGAATAACAAGAACAACAAGAACAACAAGAACAACAAGAACAACAAGAAGAACAAGAACAACAAGAATAACAATAATAACAAGAACAACAAGAACAACAAGAACAACAAGAACAACAAGAACAACAAGAACAACAAGAACAACAAGAACAACAAGAACAACAAGAACNAACAAGAATAACAAGAATAACAAGAATAACAAGAATAACAAGAATAATAAGAACAACAAGAATAACAAGAACAACAAGAACAACAAGAACAACAAGAATAACAAGAATAACAAAAACAACAAGAAGAACAAGAGCAACAAGAACAACAAGTACAACAAGAATAACAAGATTAACAAGAACAACAAGAACAACAAGAACAACAAGAACAACAAGAACAACAAGAACAACAAGAATAACAAGAACAAGAAGAAGAACAAGAATAACAAGAATAACAAAAACAACAAGAATAACAAGAACAACAAGAATAACAAGAACATCAAGATGACAATATCTTCTCACAAAATATTTTTGCTTATTAGAAATTCTAAAAGGTTTTGTTCTACTTAATAGCTACCTAATTAGAGAAGCTATTATTGAAAACAAACATATAAGATTTAAAGTCTGCGTGCAGTTTGACGTGATAGTCCCAAATGATGATATAAGGTGCAGGTTGGGGTTATAAATTCATTGAATAAAATCAAACTATGCAGACTAATTGTAAAGTTAACACAAATTTTCAAAAGAATGCAAAATATTTACAAAAAACCAGTTTTGGGAACAAAAAATACTTTTATTTGTCTTGCTAATTAAAAAATTGCGAGTAAAAATGCGGAAAAGTAATTCTTGAAAGTTAAATGAAGTAAAACCTAGGAAATTATTACTCAATTTGTTGAGACAATATTTCGGAAAAGCAGAAAAAATTAACCTGAATTTATGAACTAATGATGAAATTTGATTTCTTTTAACAAAAATTAAGCATAACTAAAAAGCATGAAAATATTGGAAAATATAAAGAGGTATATATTCAGCACGAGGCTATAATTTATAAACAATCATAAATCATTAGGTAGGTCGATTTTTTCATTTCATCAAAACCTATAGTTGTCGATATTGGCATTGAACCACTGAATACTCTTGATTCTTTATTTCTTATTATAAGCTAGAAGGGCCCGGCGTTGCATATGGAAGTTTGAATAAAAATCGACTTTTGAAAAAAAATTTGTTTCCAAAAAGGAAACGGCCTATAGTTTTACCCCTACTGCAAATTGAAAATTTGGTTTGTTGATAGTTTATAAAATTATAAAGTAATCCTTTTTATTAGCACGCCAGAAGCATACTTCATATTTCGTGTTGGGAATGAATTTTAATAAGTTTAAAATCATTATCAAACATGTTCTCAACATCATTTTGTTAAAAAGTAAATTAAAAATCTGTATTTTTTTTGGTTCACTTTTTTCTTTTTTGTAGTTGATTTTTTTGTTCTTAATCACAAAATATGCAACTATTTAGATTTATATAGACTTTAGGCATTCTGCTAAAAATATTATTTATCTTTTATTTCATTTAAAAAAAAATTGTTTTTCTTTAATATTAAATACGTATATTATTTCCACTTAACATTATTTGATATTTTTCATGAGTCATCAATAGTCATCGGGAATACTTAGTTTATGATTCATTCTGTCTGTACTCAGTATTCAGTACAGTAATTGTTTACAGGAACAAACTTTTGATGGCGCTTTGATGGAAAATTGGTAAAAATGATAAAATTTGCATGGTCCACAATAGAATAGTATTTCCACAACATAATGATATCTCAACAACGCAATAATATCTCCGCAACCCCTCTTTAAAAAACTAGTTGCGCCACGTTTAAATCAACGTTTTGAAGCAGCTGTACACTAATTCTATTTTGGGCTACACATTTAATTTTCAAATCAAAATTAGATTATTACTTTGAAATAAGTCAGTTTTAATAAAGGAAATTTTAGAAAACCCCGTAACTGCAAACGTAACCACAATAACAGTAGTCTAGTTCAATCTATCGACTGGCCTACTGGTCTATCTTGTGACTATTTTTTAATCTTTTTTAACCTCTGATATATTAGAAGAGCTGTAATCATAGATAATAAGAAACAAGGACCACTGGTGTTTTTATATTTAAATTAATTTTGGAAAATATTTTACTAAAATACTCTTAGAATAAACCAAGCCTCGAGATTAAGATCATAAATATTATCAAATTTAATGGACACTCCCTTTAACTAAGTTTCTTAGCCGGTTTTGTAGTTGTTTACAAGCTACATTTCTCACAAAACTTAGTCACTTGCCTCAACTCTCTCAAATTTACATTTTTTGATAATCACAAATAAAGTTTTTTTAAATTTTTTTTATAGTCCCTTTAAAACTTATCTATTCTCTGAACTATATTAATACATATAGTATTTATCCTATGATAATCTAGAAATAATATTTTTAAATCTTTCTAAAAACCTATGTTTATTGCTTATTTATTGAATAACCTATATAGGAACTGATTACTCACCACAAACTCTTAATTTTTAAATCCTTTAATCTTTGCAACCTGAAGTCGTGGAATTTTCAAAATATGAATTTTGCTAAATCCAACATTCAAAGCTTGAAATTTCTGGGGTTGGGATAAAAATTTTTTTGGCAAGTAATCCATCAATCCATCTCTTTACTCTATTATACGAACTATACCCTCTTCAATCTATCGACTGGCCTACTGGTCTATCTTGGAACTATTTTTTAATCTTGAACTTTCTCCGACTATCATTTTTATTCTTTCTCTTGGTGCGCTACTCAGTTAAAGTTTATTACAAAAAGCAAATTTATTTTTGCATTAAAAAACATTAAGTATTTTGTAATGTATAATGCGAGCAAATATATATATTCTCTGTTTAATAATATTATAGATTTAGTTTAAGCCGAGTCCGAATTTAATGAATTTGAGGCGCGTCTCAAAAAACCGGTTTCAAATAAGCACAGGCTTAAATCTTGAAACATTATAAGTGGAACCAACCATATTTGAGCAGCGTCTCAATTTTACGCCGCGGTTCAAATTCTTTAAATTCGACCTCTGATATATTAGAAGAGCTGTTATCATAGATAATAAGAAACAAGGACCACTGGTGTTTTTATATTTAAATTAATTTTGAATGATATGCTACTGGTTTTTTTATCTTCACATTTCTAACATTAAAATGAACTCTTGTTTTTCGATCTATTTTAAACTCTTTAAATTTACTATTTCTTCAAATATCCATATATGAGAGTACATCATAAAACACTCAAATAAAAACCGTTTGTAAATTGATGTCGTCATATCTAGAATTTTTACTTTGTAGAAGAAAAGATTTTCGGGTCTTAAATTACGATCGAAAACGATGTTTCACACAAAAAAAGTTCGGTAAATAAAAAACTTCACGAGAAACACAAACAGTATTTTAGCGAGGTGGGTTTCCCAGCAGATTAAGCAACAAGTATAAAAGAAAAAATTTTTAAAAAAGTGAAAAGATTTATGAAAGAGGGTATTTGGATTACTGAAAAGAAAATTAGATGTAAAAATGGAAACAAGGTAACAGGAGAAAAACTAAAGAAAGAAAGAACAAAACGAGAAATACTTAAATATTTTGTTCAATCCACTTGAAATTAGCATAAATAGCATTTTACAGTATATTGGCGAAATATTTGGTAACTTCTGACCTTTAGTGTTTGAATAGCAAAACTTTGGTTCTCTGTACAGCAAAACTTTAGTTCTTTGTACAGCAAAACTTTAGTTCTTTGTATAGCAAAACTTTAGTTCTTTGTATAGCAAAACTTTAGTTCTTTGTATAGCAAAACTTTAGTTCTTTGTATAGCAAAACTTAAGTCCTTTAGTTCTTTGTATAGCAAAACTTTAGTTCTTTGTATAGCAAAACTTTAGTTCTTTGTATAGCAAAACTTAAGTCCTTTGTATAGCAATGGTCTTAGCATAACAAACCTCCAGGTCAATCAAGAATTAAAAATCTTGATCATCTAGACCTTTAAATCTTTGTTAACTCATACCAAAAGATATTTGCAACTCAAGTCTTAATATTTTTTAACTCAGAACGATGTGATCTTTGTAACTCAAATCGAGATCTTAGTAACTGAAACCTTTAAGTCTTGATAACAGATTTAAATAGTAGTTAAGTCTATGGAAACTTCAAGCTCTTAAGGAAAAAAAAACTAAAAAATAGGATTAGAGTTATAAAAGTTAACCTCAAAATTTACATTTTTAACACAATTTTATCTGCTTGAAGATTAAATAAAAAATTACGCCTAAAGATAGAATTCTTACATTTTTTTTAATATTTAGAATTAAAATATAAAATTTCCGATGTCCGTGGACTTTCCAAGGGTTTATTTATAGATGCAGAAACCCTTTCAAATCCAAGGATGACGGAAAATGAGAAAACAATAAAAGTTTCTAAAAATCCTATTTGTGTATTTGTGTGCATAAAATGTGTTGTACAATGTATAGTGTGCTTAAATCTATATGTAGTACACATTTAGTTGTACTGTAAAGTACACATTTAGTTGTACTGTAAAGTACACATTTAGTTGTACTGTACATGAATTGACAAGTGATACACTCAACAGTAAAAAAGTACATAATGCAGTACACTGCAAAGTGTACTTACTAAATGATACAAAATGTAAACTACTGAGATCAAAAGAAGGTAATCAATTAATTTGCAGATCCCAATCCCCCTTCATTAAGAAATGGTGGGGAGTGGTGCTGGTATTTTTAATTGGCATATTAATTGATTACATTTAATTTTCGTAACTAAAGGAACTTAAACCTACAGTGTAAAATACATACAGGCAAACTTAGTAATACAAATCTCTTTCACACAAAACCTTTAAATACCGTAAATATTAAAGTTAGAAAAACCTTACAGAATTATAAAACAGTTAGTTGCTAACTCAGATTCTTTTCAGAATACAATAAAAAAAGAAAAAATTCTTACGCGCAAACTAGAATTTAACTTTGAACAAAAATCAATCTTTGGGGAAAAAACCTAAAAATAAAACCTTGCGCCGAGATAATATAAAATGAGAAACCCTATGGTTATGAAACCGGACCAAATATACGAGAAGCTCATTTTTCTGAAAATATTCACATGTTTAGCACCGAATAATTCTAGTCTAGAAAACCCGGAGCTGAAAACATCCCTTAAACTAAGCGGTTGTAAGCGCTTCAAGGCACAACTATGTATTTTTTAAGTCCAGGACTTCACTCTGTACTCCTAATATATATGTATATAAACCGTAAATGTAATTTTTCTCTGCATAATTTCATCTAAAAAATCCGCTTTTAAAGCCAATGATTCCTCTTGTATCTACTGTTCTATTCAACCAAAGATTGTCTATTGAATGTTCATTTCCGACTTCTCATCATTTTTAATTTTTTAGACAGAGTCTGATGTCGTGATCTCTGGGTGTCGAGGTCACGTATGAGCTTCGCCTCGACTGAGACCAGTCGCTGGCAGTAGTTTGCCGACTTTATGAGGATCTGAAGTTTTGACGCTTTGTCGCAGACCGCCAAGTCGGGGACAGAACTTTTGAGCCTGTCAAACGCGTTCTTAAGGTCAATTCGTCGCTGTCGTTCTAACGAGTTATGAAGATCTCTTACGTCACGTGGTTTCCCGTCGTTTTTTGACAACATCCGGTTGGCCTCCATCCACTTCCGGTCTTCTTCCTTCGACACCCGGGTCTGACTTATCTGAAAAAGGGAAATTGTAAAACTAAAAAGTTAGGTTCTTATTCTCGGATGAGGTTAATTAGTTTTGTCGCATAACTGAAATAACTAGACACGTCCAATATTTTAAGAAGAAAAAATGCTTTAAATTTTTGCCCGGGAAATTGACTTGAAAAAAAACACGATGCATTTACACATATTATTAAAAGAAGCTGGCTGAATCTATAATTAAAAACGTGGAACAAGAAAGGATATTTTGAGGTTTGATGATGTCAAGTCTCTTTCAGTGATATAGAAAATTGCCCCACTTAATAGTAGGAAGGAAGGCAGGAGAAATGCATATACCCCCCCCCCTCAACACACACACCTCTCATAACAAATGAGTTCTGAAGTCACAAAGCGAAAACTTTGTGTTGAAAAAATTGTAAATCTGAAACTAATAGTAGTGCTAATTATTGTTCGCCATCATTCAGAGTTTAGACAGTCTGTCAGTCTTAGGACCTTCACAGGTCAGGGGGGATACTGGATATACATACACAGGATATACATACATATAGGGGTAAATATACATAGACACCACAGGATATACAATATACATACATACAGGGGTGGATATACATCAGGATATTTATAAATACAGGTTTGGAAATAACATACGCTAGATATAAAGACATACGGGGATTGATTTCATATACACATGATAAAAAGACATTCATCAATTTATACTTGATCAGTGAAAGCTTTCAAGGGTACCATAGTAAATTGGGCATTGCCATATTTGCATGGAGGGTCAATTAAAATTACGCTTACAGTCCCTTAAGATAATAAGTTTACATTATGTGATTATGTGAGATGAGATCTGCAAGAAGCCCCATCTTGGGCAACCCAGACCGCCTACAGGACTATCCGACCCCTACCGGTAAGAAAAATCCTGTATTCTGTTCAAGGGATGATTAAGGATTTTTATTTTTTGTTTAAACCTATTTTAATATTTCTTTTCGTATGCTAAATTTGATTTAGTATTTCTTCTTGATCGTTCACAGTGATAATTAAAACAATTGTTCTACAAACATAAAAGTTTTTAGTATGATCTTATTTGTGTGTTTTAGCAGGGAACTTGAGAAGAGAAAGGCAAGTTGAACCAACCCATGGCTTCCAATTGCAATTCAACCCAAGCAAAAGAAATAAATCAAAATAAAATGAAAAATTGAAATTCACCATTAATAAAAACTGTAGGATTTCAAGACAGGCTCCAAATAACTTTAGTTTCTTGATAACACAAATTTTGTATTTATATTTAAACTGTTGTCTCTGCTCCCCCTCCATAATCCTTCTAATTCTAGGAATAACCCCTTATTTCAAGATGGCCCCCTGTATAACTGAATGTCTCAATACGTAATTAAACAATACATAAGAGTAATTTCATATTGAAAAACATACACAATCTAACTTCTGTTTTCTTTTGAAATGTCCAGTTCTTTTAATTCCGTTTTTTTAGTATTTTGAATCAAAACTAAAGAAATTCTTCCTGACAATTTTATTTCAAGCATATAAACAGACTCTAGCAGTTTTCTTACATCTGCGTGAAAAATGAGTTTTCTCGCGCCGAAACATCTCAGGTAAATTTAAATCAATCAATTTTAAACAAACATTATGAACGGACACAGGTGTGTTGTGGTGGAGGGGTGGGTGGGGGGACAAGTAATTGGGAGTTTACGTTAAAATAATATCAAACATAACTAAATTGTAATGTTTAGTAACCAAATCTGTCCCAAATAAAGCTGGACCTTTATCAAGATATTTGCGAAAGGAAAAATCAAAGACTATTAATTTTAATCAATTCCTTTTGTTGTTTAATTTTTCTATGGAAAGCCAGCAATACAGTTGATTTTATATATTATAAAATCTTATGTTTTTAAAGGGCAAGCCCGTCAATGTGGTTATTTATTAAATTTCAGTAGGTTTTGGAAAAAATTATTTAGCTATGAATTTGAGATATTCTGCAGCTTCTTTCACAGTACGAATATTAATTACAGGCATTTTTGTTTATTTTAACTTGGTAAAAAGGAACTGAGTTTTTGCCACAAATTCAGGTTTTCTAATCCCTATATCTTTGCAATCTGATGTCTTATACCTTTGATATTTCAAACTATAAATTCTGTTAGATTAAGTAGTCAAAGTTTGAAATATCAAGGATGTAATGCAAGGAAAGTTATTTCAGAGGTGTACACATCTTTTGTAAGGCATTGTACTGTCTCTGGGCGGTAATGTAAACACAAGACGGATGTCAAAGCCTGACATGGGATCCATCTTTCACATAAAAATCAGTGAAATATCCTGGTCATAGGAAACTATTATGTGAATTATCAAAATTATCAAAATTTAATGCTTTTAACCTTCTCGGAGACGAACACTGATGTATCTATTCTTGTTTACAAATTCCGCCCAAAGAGAACTGGTTTCAATATGTACGCAGAGTTCACACGACCGCAAATAACTTTCCTTGCATTACACACTTGGATAACATGAAAGTTAACACCATCAGTTTGAGAAGATATCAGGATGTGAAACCTTGGATAACATGAAAGTTAACATCATCAGTTTGAGAAGATATCAGGATGTGAAACCTTGGATAACATGAAAGTTAACACCATCAGTTTGAGAAGATATCAGGATGTGAAAATTGGAGTTAGACCGATTTCTCATTTTCTATGATAAATTTTCTAAGGCCGCATATTCCTATAAAGAAAAAAACATTAACGGGGCTATGTCAAGTCCCACACAAAACATGGACTCATTTGACTCAGCCGTTTTTTTTGCATGTCAAAGATAGACAAATAAATATAAAAAAGAAGATAGAGAACTATACGCATTGTTTTACGCAGGGAACAGCTGATATAGTTGTTGCGTAGCTCTCAGACTAATAATATACACAACTACGCATTTATCGACTTGTACGAAGGAGGGAACTCGCGGACGCCATGAGCCTCCGCTATGCAGACACGAGCCTCCAAGATTTGTTAGACAGACCGAGCCTCAGCTATGCAGTAATAAGTATGCGCAATACAATAAAATGTGCCTAGCTGTGTAATACAGGAGGTTTTTTTAAACTTGTGTTTTAAGTTTAAGTTGTATATTAAACTTTAAACATTTTTTACACAAAAAGTAAAATATTTAGAGAAAAAAATTTGAATTGAATTGAATTTCATCTTTAATGATCTTTGATTTAAGCGATACCTTTATATGTAGTTCAATTTAAATCTCGAAAATTTGTATTTTTATTTAAATCTTCACATTTTCAAAAAAAAGGTTTTGTTTAAATCAAAGATTACAACAAAACAAACTAAGTTTACTCCAGAAATATTTCTCCAAATATCTTCCTTTCTGCGTAAGAAATTTTCAAAGTTTTAGTATAAATATTATAGACAACTTTATGAGTCTATATATGTTTCTAATCATGACAATCAATATATAACAAAATTTAAAAAATCTGTGCTGTATGGGGGAGGTGATCTTTTATTGTATAGCGGAGGCTTGGTCTGCATAGTGGAGTTTCGGTCTGCCTCGCAAATCTGGGAGGCTTGTGTCTGCATAGCGGAGGCTCATGGCGTCTGTGGGGTTCCCTCCCTCCTTGTACTCTTAGTTCTTACCCATAGGAGGGGAGGGGAGGGGGGGGGCAGAGCCCAAGGACAAAATGTAAATTGATAAAACGGTCAGGCTTCTTTGCTATTCAAGGCATTCAACGAATCCAATTAGCAAACAGTTTTACTTACAAAACTTTTTATAATATTTTATAATATTCATCTCAGTTCTTAATGAAATCAAAGTATTACTTAAGCCCCCCCCCCCCTTGCGCCCTGTTAAAGAAATGCCCCTGAAGAATGGAGTAACAAAGAAATAAAAACATAAAAATAATTTTGATGTTATTTTTAGGATTGCACGTCTCCCTCCCAATTGGTCAAGAAGATTGCAAATTCTTTCGCCGTTCATTCACCTCTTCTCAACCTTGCATGCACGTCTAATACACCCTGCCAGGGGCCGGGATGGGGGGGGGGGGGTATTTGTTTAAAATCCAATCTGATTATCTTTTATGAAAAATAAAAAGACATAAACAGGAAAAAAAATATTACGCTTTACGCTACTTTAATTTAATCTTGTAGTAATCTCCAAATACATTTTATATATCCTCTCTCCATATGCATTCTATCTTTAAAATGTAAAAAATTTTGTGAAAAAAAAACAAAATCTTATTCCTAGGTTTCCGCTATAATTTAAGAGGGAGGGGATACAAAATATATACCCCGAGACTGAACCTATGTAGAATTAAACCCTTAATTATCAACCTTTTATAGCAAGTTAATCAGCTAATTTGTTATTTAATTATGCTTTAAAAAGCTTAATGCATAACTTTAATGGAATATACTTAGATACTTACTCTAATACATTTAATTATGCTATAAAAGTAACGACAAAACCGACCAACAAGAAATTCCAAACTGGCTTTTTGATTATCAAGAAAGCAATGATAATTAATTTCGTTTGATATTCTGATAAACTTATAGTAAAATGTTTAAGAAATAGTTTGCGAGTACGTCAAGTAAACATTTTACTATGGACAATAATAACAAAATAGAAATGCAACTTAAGCACTTTAGAATAAATTGTGGGAAACCTAAAAAGGTTTCAGGTTATTAAAGTTTGGTTTATCGTTGCATCAATGAATAAAAGAGGCATCTATATGAATAATAGAGGCATCTATATGAATAAAAGAGGCATCTAAATGAATAATAGAGGCATCTTTATGAATAAAAGAGGCATCTATATGAATGAAAGAGGNTGAAGATAATCTTAACCATTCCCTCCCCCAACCCCTGCCTAATCCTATACTTCCTAAAATTGAAGATTAATACTTATTCACAAATGTTAAATTTTAATTCATTTGAACAAAATAAATAAAGAATTTCAAACTAACAGAAAAGGATATCGAACCTTTGCCCAAAACTATGAATCTCTAATCCCTATATCTCTGAAACCCAGTGTCGTAGACCTTCAATTTTTTTATATAATTTAGGTTAGATTACATAATAAATTATTACTTTACACTAACAGGTTTTCAAAAATTTGAGTTTGAGAAAAAGACTCAATTCCTTTGTACTAATTTTTTATTACAGGGTAGAAAAAATTTAAAGCCAGGTGGGGGGGGGATGTAGTTTTGGAAGAATAGCTGTGCTTTCTCCAAAGGAATCGACTGCAAGGAACGAGATTATGAAAAAAAAGGAAAAAGTTAGAAAAAGGAGATAAATTACATCTTACTTGAATAGATTTTGATTTGTTAGGCAGAACAGGAAGCTTGAATCCACTTTGACGAGGATACTGGAGTCTTGGCCGCCGAAGCAATGATCTAGAGTTTTGCAAACTCGTCGATTTAAACTTCATATGAAATTTAAACTTTGGTTTGTTCACGGGTTTAGTATGTATTGGGCTGACTCGGACCGGGTGGTTGGGTATTCGGAAGGTATTCGATGGATTTATATGTTGACTGGAATTTGAATCGTCATCGTCGGACGATTCTTCGCGGGTCTTTATAACATCTCTCTTCTTCGAAGTGGCGATATAACAGTGGTCAGAGTAGGTAATGTCCTGGTTAGATTTCAAGGTATCCTTTACACCCTGTAACCTGGAGTTGATGGTTCCAACCTCAACCTCGCCATCGATATCACTTGAAGTTTCGTCCAGGTCGCTGGTTTCCGACGACAGCGGTGTATCAAAACAATCCAGGTCCTTGGTTAAACTTCCAAGGTTCATACTCGTACTAGGAGCGATATCCGGTTTGTTTTTAGGTTCGGAGTTAGTGTTAAGAAGCATCAAAGATTTCTCGTCATTGGCTGACATATCTCCGGACCACATGCAGTCGTGTCGGAGTGGTTTATCTTGAAAACCAAGAATATCCTCTAACAAACTATCGAAGTCCATGTCAATCCCGCCGTCCATATTGATGTCCACGTCGAGGTTACTGGGGAAGGCCAACATATCTATGTCTGGAACTAAACTATCCGTTGATTTTGTTGGTTTCATCATCTGATAAATATTGTTTGTCACGGTGTTCATTTCTTCTTGTTCCATTTTAATAAACTCGGACTTTGCCAGATCAAATTTTTGCCAGATATCCTCACTTGCTAGCGACATTATTCTATTCTTTAGGGGATGTAATTTGGCATGACAGTTGCTGTGACGTTGGCGTATGTTGACGTCGCTGTATATGTTGTGTAAGGACAGCTGTATATATGCGTCTGTGCAATATCTCTAGTAAATATATTGCTCTGTATAACAGCAGCTTATTTTAGTGTGTATATATATTATGGAATCCAGAGAGCTTGCGCAGATAGACTGAGACACTACAAGTACAGTCACAGGGGGAGAGAGAGAGAGCCAGGCCCGATCCACGTGAGGGGGGGATGAACTCACCGGTATACTGGAGAGGGGGGGGGGAGGCACCGGCCGGCACTATTCCCATTGGACACAGGATTTGCACTGTACCTTAGCTTAAAAATACTTGTGATACATAGTGTACGTACAGAAAATCATTTATATATATGTTTTTTTTATATATACATCAAAAATCCTATGCATATAATTAAGATATTAATTTATTGTTCTTGTTTTCAATCATTAGGACACTGACAATTGTCACAAGAGATGATGATCATTATACAATTGTTATATTATAAATACCATTTTATACATTTTTTATAAAATAAAATAATGCACCCGAAATAAATATTCTAATATTAAATGGTAATATTTACTTCATTATAAATATGAAAATGAAATATCCTGATATATATTTTATGAAAAGGTATAAAACAGTTTTTTTTGGCAAAACGTCTTAGGCATGTACGGGGGTTGAGGGGCTGTAGGGGGCAGGGAATCCCCCTGGATGACCTGGATAGGTTAAAATATAATATTCAGGTGGATTCATCCACCCCACTGGAGACTAAAGCCCCCTGACAACTTCGAGAATATGCCCCTTTGCTTTGTTCCCTTCTTCTAACACCCCTTCCCCCTCAAAACTTTATTTTTTTATGGCAACTTTGATTTTATTATGGTATCTAACAGTTTTGGTTGAAGTGTTATAGATTTGACGAATCTAACAAAAATTGTAAAATACACAACATTGTGAAATTTAACTTAATACATATCATTGTGAAATTCAACTTAATGCGCGCCTGAAATAGATTTTCTACTATTTTCTCTGTTTGCTATATGATTTAAAACATTGTAATGAACATGAAAATAGCAAGTATTACATAACCCTTTACTGTAAGGGGATTTTGAAATTAGCTAACATGTAACCATTCACATTTTAACAATATCTATTAAACAGCTGCTGAATTGTCGTCTTTTTACTCCATAGTTTTTTTGGGTCTCACTGTACATTCTCTTTTTACAATTGAAGAAGTTTTTCAGGTGGCTAATTCCAAAAGGTCGTTTTTAAAAAGTATATTTTTCCAAGGGGATGCAAATAGGAAAGAATTTTCCTGTTCGGAAAAGGTTATATTTATTTAGCTAAAACATATTAAAGTCTATGTACATTGTACACGAGCAGCAATGCTACACAAATGTAGGCCGATCGCTTCCCGGCTATATTATGAGATATATTAGGGAAAGTACAACTTGGGAAAATGCAAATGCGGGAAGTTTAAAGGTGCGAAATTCTATATTTTGGAAAGAGACTCTATTTGGAAAATTATGATTTGGGAAATCATCTAACATCATATTTTCTGGAGATTACTCATGGTGTACAAAACAAGGAAATTTGCAAACCTGGGTTTCTAGTTCTCCAGACAGCTCTGTGGAGTTGGAGGCAGCTGGTCTAGACTCTACGCGGTCGGACCTTGATGCAACATCAGCAGACGAGTTAACCCGAAACATACATAAAAAATACTAATAAAAACTTTATGAAAATAAACATATTCCCAAAATTGGCCTAAAGCATAAATTTATTTTAAATATCTTACTGAAACCTGATTATACGTATTTTTCGAAAAATATATCTGAATGTTTTCAAACAAATGCACAACAATAACAACATAAAAATTGTACTTTTTCACAAAACACTATTTTAAACTTTAAAGAAAAAATCGAATGAGAGAAAAATTAATTTTTGTCATTTTTTGCTTGCGTAAAATTTATTGCAAAAATGTGAGTATCTGTATCTGAACTGTACAATTCTTTAATTCAGTTAAATTTCAGTAGATGCACGTACGTTGAAATTTGTATTTTTTGAAGATTCAATTTTTTTCGACAAAAAAAAATCGGCGAGGAAAATAGATAAAACCTTGTTTGCAAGAGTTTTTTTTTGGTAAAAAAACCCTGAAGTATAACTTTGCTTATGATTGGTTTAGTCCGACAAAATGGTCTGAGGGGCAGAGAGGAAAAATTATGAAAATTCTAAAAAATTTAAAGGATTCTACATTTTCTGTAAAATAAAATTTGTATTCCTCTTAATCTGCTAAAATTTTATCTTATTTTGGTTCTGGTCTGAAACTAAGAGAACTAGCTGATTTCACAAACTGTCCAAATATCTCCATATTTTAGTTTCAAACAAGTTTCAAAACAGAATGCTATTTAATTAATATTGATAAGTTGATGAAATTGTTCGATTGTTTAGTATTATGGCTGATTAATATTTTTTTATAAAAAGAAACATTAAAATCAAATCTTATGACGTTTTTCGCAAAAAAATTCTTTCAAAGATATAAAAAATAAAGCGGAACATAAATATTCTTACTACTCCGCCTCGGTATTTGAGGGAGGATATTATGGAAATTAATGTCCCCGGGCAATACTCTAGATATTGGGGGAGGGTATCAATAAAATAATGTCCCTAAGCATAAAGATTAATTGATTGATAATAAGTTCCAGAAACTCCAGGATTTGAAACTTTTCTAATTTTTCGAAGTTGATTTTGTTGGTTCAAACTGAAAGGAGCATTAAAGAATTATGATACATTGATCCAAAGGTTGCAAAAATAAATGAAAATTTCGCCAATTACTTACCTTGTAAACTAAAGTTTAAAACCTTTTCTGTATAGTTTCAATATATACATATCTTCGGCTACAAAAGATATTGGTGAGGTAGTGAAGTTAAACAAATGGCCCTCAAAGTATCACTTTTCATACAGTGAGAAGCAGAAAACTGTGGAATGGGAAGACGACATGAAAGCAATAATTAAGTGTATTTTATGGTGTTACAAATAAAAAAGTTTTACTGTAGTAGCTTATAATTTTCTTATCTAGTAAAACGGGTCTGTTTACCAATTGCTTTGTTTCATGTTCATTAGTCTATTTTAAGTCCTAACTTGGGTCTAAAAGTATTTTATGGTTCTACTTATGCAATCTTGATCTTTGTGAGGAGACATGAGCAGGGATCGTGTAAACATATACTGTGACGTATAAGGAAAACATATTTCTAAGATAAAAAAGAAAATTGAAAAAAATGGAATAGGAATATCTTGTGAAGGGCAGGAGGTGCAATCAATCAATGTTAACTAATTGTTCTTACTTTCGAACGACCAGTTAAAAGAGATTTTATATGCAATCTAAAGGCTTTCTTAAACGGACGATAGACTCACCCCCTCAACTAAGCTTTCGGTGCGTTCTGCAGTAATTTGCAGTACACTGACCGAAGAGATAGTAGTGTTTAGTGGAGAGTGAACTACTCACCATGGTACCCTTTATACCTTCATCTAGATTAAAATTAAAGAAGATTTTGGCTTTTCTTTCTTAAAACGTGTTCAAGTCTGAAAATTTCCTTCATATTCTATGTTGCATGAATCCCATAATTGAAAATAATAAACTTTAAGCCAGTAAAATATGAATATATCATTCATCCTTGACCAGACGAAGACTTTAGAACTTTGTGACTGTTATCATCGGAGCTACACTTTCCATAACATTCTAGTCTTTCAATCTTGCAAGTGTAGTTTTTATATTCTGACGGAAAAAATGAAATGAAAAAAAATGAATATTAATTTACATAAAAAAGATTAAAAAGAACTAATAAAATAGGTGAGGAAGCCGTAAGCTTGATGGTAAAACCTATAAAAGTTTAATACATTCTCTATAAAATCTGTTTTACTATTTACTCTCTAGTAGTTTAACTACAGTTGGGTTATTAAAAACTAATTAGTTTAAGCTATTTTATGCTTTTTAATCCTACTTAATGCTACTTTAAGCTATTTTAGCAGAATTCTTAACATGTAATGAAATCTAGCAAAGTTTACATCATGTATGTATGTAGAAATTATAAAATGAAGTTATATTGTCACCATCCAATTATAAGTTTTAACTTTTAGTACGTCTAGAAATACAAATTCTACAAAACTGGTTCCAAAAACTGACATTTAACAGTAAAACCTGCTAAAGTTAAACTTATCACCCATCCTTGTACAAGACTATAGATTAGAAACTCAGCATTGCCTGTGAACTAAATTTTGGCTTTAAATGTTATGATTTATAATCGGACAAACAAACAAACAAAACCAGATATTACTACTTTATTTATATACTAGCTTAAGAACCCAGCGTTGCCCAAGGTATTCATACTTAGAATCTCGAAAACAAATTAAGAACATTCCCATGGTTCTCCAATGTTCCCCAATCAATTTTTAGGCAAATCGATCGAGTGGTTCATAAATTATGATCGGACAAAGAAACAAGCAGACAAACAGAGATTAAACTTTATATATCAAGATACGGTGGTACAAGGTTTAATGCAAGGAAAGTTATTTCAGAAGTATACGCATCTTTTGTACTGCAGTGTACTGTCTCTGGGCGTTAATGTAAACACAAGACGGATGTCGAAGCCTGACATGGGATCCATCTTTCACATAAAAAAATCAATGAAATATTCTGGTCATCGGAAAATATTATGTAAATTATAAAAATTATCAAAATTTAATGCTTTTAACCTCCTCGGGTACTAAACGATTCTTGTTTACAAATTCCGCCCAGAGAGAACTGGTTTCCATATGTACGCAGAGTAGGCCTATTGATATATATTGATATATATTCAGAATTTAACCCTTTCCCTCATGTTCCCCCCTGATATATATTCAGATTTTAACCCTTTCCCTCATGGCCCCCTTCTGATATATATTCAGAATTTAACCCTTTCCCTCATGTCCCCCCATATATATTTAGAATTTAACCCTTTCCCTGATGTTCCCCCCCTGATATATATTCATATATTCAGAATTTAACCCTTTCCCTCATGTTCCCCCCCCCCTTATATATATTCCCTTGTGTTTTCTAAGAATATATTTATATAAAGTTTACGTGTTAAATGTAATCAATTTCATAAATACTAATTTACTTTTAGGAAAAATAAACGGTCAAACTTTTATACTTTTCCCGAAAATTAGACATATTTGATTTTGCAATCATGAATTTCTAAATATAAGGCATTAAAATTCAGTATTTAAGTTTTCTAAAAAATGCCATGTCACTATTGGAGATCCTTAGATATATAGATAAAAGTCAAAATTATACACTTTAAATTTTATTAGTCTACAGTCAATATAGAGTCAACGACAACAGACTAAACTATACAGTCTACACAGATTATACTTTACACTACAGTCTACAGTCTACAGTCTACAGNTCTCCATCTAGTATTTTTAGTTCTCCATCTAGTATTTTTAGTTCTCCATCTAGTATTTTTAGTTCTCCATCTAGTATTTTTAGTTCTCCATCTAGTATTTTTAGTTCTCCATCTAGTATTTTTAGTTCTCCATCTAGTATTTTTAGTTCTCCATCTAGTATTTTTAGTTCTCCATCTAGTATTTTTAGTTCTCCATCTAGTATTTTTAGTTCTCCATCTAGTATTTTTAGTTCTCCATCTAGTATTTTTAGTTCTCCATCTAGTATTTTTAGTTCTCCATCTAGTATTTTTAGTTCTCCATCTAGTATTTTTAGTTCTCCATCTAGTATTTTTAGTTCTCCATCTAGTATTTTTAGTTCTCCATCTAGTATTTTTAGTTCTCCATCTAGTATTTTTAGTTCTCCATCTAGTATTTTTAGTTCTCCATCTAGTATTTTTAGTTCTCCATCTAGTATTTTTAGTTCTCCATCTAGTATTTTTAGTTCTCCATCTAGTATTTTTAGTTCTCCATCTAGTATTTTTAGTTCTCCATCTAGTATTTTTAGTTCTCCATCTAGTATTTTTAGTTCTCCATCTAGTATTTTTAGTTCTCCATCTAGTATTTTTAGTTCTCCATCTAGTATTTTTAGTTCTCCATCTAGTATTTTTAGTTCTCCATCTAGTATTTTTAGTTCTCCATCTAGTATTTTTAGTTCTCCATCTAGTATTTTTAGTTCTCCATCTAGTATTTTTAGTTCTCCATCTAGTATTTTTAGTTCTCCATCTAGTATTTTTAGTTCTCCATCTAGTATTTTTAGTTCTCCATCTAGTATTTTTAGTTCTCCATCTAGTATTTTTAGTTCTCCATCTAGTATTTTTAAAGCATATTTACAGAACAATTAAATGTGTTTTTGCAATAAGCCGTCTGAAGAGAATTTACACAGTCAATGTGAACTTATTTTAAAAGCTTTTTCATCCAAGGGCGACTCTAGGTTGTTTTTATGACCCTTCACCCCCTCTCTCTCTCTTCTCTTTCTCTTTATATCCATAGAGTTTGCATTTATGAGTCATATAAATATTTTGCATCAGTCTCACATCTACAGAATACAACGATAAAGCAAATTAAAGAAGAAAGGAAAGAAGAGCAGCAAAAAGGAAACGGAATTTACAAGAAAAGGCTGCGCAGTGCACATGTACCAATTTATTTATAGAAAATCTCCTATATAATTATATGTAGTTCATATAGTTCATAACCTTATTACATATAGTCCGTATAGTCCGTATTACGCCACAAGAACTTCAACCAATGGCAACGTAGTTTACTGGTCACGTGATTTACGTCTGTATTACGTGACAACGATACTGCACTGCCATTGACTGAAGATTTGGTGACGTAATACGGACTAGAAGGACTATATGTGATAATATTATCAATTATATCTATATAAAAATGCAAAATAAAAATTAAAAGATTATAATAGGAGCAAACCTGAGATTCTCAGGCTCCTGTGGGATATAATCGTTTTCAGATTGGTTGCGTATTTGCTGAAAACTACTACTTTTATACAATTAGAGTTTTCGTAAAAATTTTCATTTTTCCTTTACAGTCCTTTTAAACCAAACATTTACAAAGAGGCTTTCCTAGTGACAATGTTTTCTTATAAATGTATAAAGGGACTGTAAGCGCAATTTCAAGTGACCCTCCATGCAAAGAAGGCAATGCCAGCTATTTACAACGGTACCCTTTAAAGCGTTGTCTAATCAAGCATAAATTAGTTAGCCATGTTTTTGTTTATGTTCAAATTGTTTATTTTCATTTGGGGTTTCTCTTCAAAAGTGACTTGCGCATTTCTAGTTTACAAGAAATAATGGAGAAAATCACAGAAATAAACACTTTTCGAGTCATGAAAACGACGTTTTCTTTTCCAGGAGGGTCACTCAAAATTACTCTTACAGTCCCGTTGAACCGCCATTTTTAATTGTACTCCAAAAAAGCAAAACTTTTCTTGGATGTTTCTGTTTTTAATTGATGGATTTTTAAAAATCGTAAATGTTGACATTTCCAGGCCAAATTTGGACCAGCCAAAAACCTTTTCTGGGGTCATGTGAGTTGTCACAAAAAAATTGCGTCCCATTGGTTCAGCCGTTCATTGGATAAAATCACAAACAGACAAGCAAAATAAAGCATTAGACGTATGCCAGTCAGTATAATATAGGTTTATAAGTATGAAGTAAATATCAAATATTTAGAAATGTACACAACATTTTATTTCAACTTAGAATTTTATCGTGAATCGTATAAAATCTTTTATGTATAAATATAAAACGTCCATGTAGAAAGCATTCCAATTACGGATGAAAATACGTAATAAAATTAAATGTAATAAAACTAGAAATTTGATATCTGATCATTATTTAGTAGTTTACCCTCAAACTAGGTCACAAGGCAGTAAAACAATGTAAACTCATGCAGGTCCATGCATATAATGCATAGATTTTACGTTTGGCTTGTAAAATCAAAGCAATGAAAGAAGACAAGACTGCCAACTTTGACAATTGAGGGAGTTAAATTCAACCTTGGGGTGCAACATCTTTAGCAAAACCAGAAAATAAGAATTCACTTTAAGTTTTCTTTAATTTTGATTTTAAAATGTAAATAAAGATTCTTCTAAAATCCTTTGTTCAATACTAACACCGTTTACCCGCACTTGGTCGTAAATTATGATTTTAGCTCCTTTTCCCGATAAAAGTTGGCCCTGCACTCAACTTGGAATCTCAAATCCAAGATAAAAATATTTCCAGTGACTCTCCCGAGTTCCTCAATCAAAACTTGGGGCAAATCGGTCCAGGGGTTCCTTATTTATGATCGGAAAAAAAGACAAACAGACAGACAGACAAACCAAGATTACAAATTTATATCTTAAAAATAGATATCTTTATTTGAAAAACGTTTTGATTATAAATAAAAAAGATATTTGGATATATTTCAAAATGACGGAAGAAAAATTGATAAATTAACCAAAACTGGCTTAAAAAGGGCTAAAAAATGGCTAAAAAATTTGTAATTTTTAATTTTCAGCAAATGAAGATACTGAAATCTAAGATGTTTTTAGAAACCGGAATATTTCCAGTTATGAGTTGATTTACTAAAAACCAATTTAAGAAATAATATTTAATAAAATTTTATGTTTGAAGGGATTTTTGCGTGAGAGCTTGGATCACTGTAATTGATATTATCTTTTTTATGCCTTTTTTTATTATTTCTATGTACAACCCTAAAGATTTAAGGTCAACTGAGGCACATTTTTATTGTTCCATAACCCCATGCAGAATGTATACATATACTGTTACTATAAGTTTAAAATTAATCCTATAAATTCAGCAACCCCCCCCCCCCCACCATTTTATAAATTCCCTACCTTTGACGATAAACTTCCCCCTCGCAAAGTTTAAATTCCCCCGCTTTCTTAATTCATTCTTCTTTTTTCCATAAAAAAGCATAACTGACAAGAAATACAAATATATTTAGTTGTAAAAATATTGTTTATAAAATCCTCTATTTTCAGGATTTTGTTGCTGTCATTTCTTGCAGCGTGCTCTCACAGAAGGAGTTCAAAGGTCGGAACTATGTATGAGATAATCCTTATTTACAACGCTTGAACTTTATATCAACATTGGAAACTTTTGATTTGAAGCGATTAAATACTCTACCTTAATCCGTGGAACTGTTACGCATAGAGCAAAATATTTTCCACAGTGGAATTATAATAATATTTTTCTGCACTGTGATTCTAAATGCTGCACACACCACTCAAAAAGTTGCATGCTCGTGCCGGTACAACATGTACTGTATATACATTCAGTCGAACTGTCCTGTCTGTAATAACGAGTGTAGAGTCGACCAGCCTGGCTAGATCACAGAAATCGATTAGAATTTTGCAAATCACTTCTTTAAAAACTAAGGCTTAAGACAAGTTCTAATTTTTAGAATTTACAATTTTTTAGGTTGCAAAAAGTTTGAGGGAGTTGGTGCCGCAAAATCAAAGGCTAAAGTAGTAGTCTAGATCTTTGGGACGTTTTTCAGTGTGCATTGTGCACTGTAAGTGTATGCAGTTAGTTGTGGGATTGAAAATGTTGTTATAAGTGGAATAAGATCTGTTTATTTTTTAATATATTTCCTACACATACTCTGTTCCCAGGAGAACTGCTGCACGTGCACCCTCGCCAAATATAATGAACATGCCATAAATTCTTTTATGCCAATATTTTTATTCTAAAAATTTGTAACCAGAATATTATATTTATACCACAACCGTAGAATGTAATCCTAAAAAAACAAGAAATTTAGTTTACAGTAAAAATCATTTTATGCCTAAAAGTTTCTGTCCCTTCGTCCGGCAGTTGGAAAGTAAAATATGCGTTTGTAGATAATTCTGATGGGATAGGGTAGGACAGATAAAAAATTATCTGTATATTAAATTTTTATTTAGATATTTTAGTATGTCGCCGCAAACTTTTCTTTTAATTTGATCAATCTGGTTTAAATGTCCCTCGGACAGTGTCTTGGTAAATTAAAAAGTTTAACAAAGTTCCCTTCCCCTCCTAATAGCAAAATTCGCAAATTACTTGAGAACTCAGAAGTATGAAGTAACAAATAAACATAATTGGAAAAAGTTTACTGATGTGTAAAAATATATTAAGATTTCAAGGCCCAAAGGAGGAGAGGGATTGGAGGGATTGGAGGGAGCACATTGTCAATCTTTGACGTTATTACCAAGGCAATTTCTTAAAATATCATCGGTGTCCTCCTTGCAAGTCGCACTTTTTCAACCCACTCATTTGAAACTGGGCGGACAGATCAAAATATAAATCCCATGATATTTTACAGTTTTTCTTGCAAGATTAAGATTATCCTATTGCAATTTTCTTTTTAATTTAGTTTATTGCTTATTTTCAGATATTCAAAATCTCTTGATCTATTTATACTTCGCTTGTCTGTCTGTTTGCATCCAATAAACGTCAAAACGGCTCCAAAAAATTTAATTTTTGTAAAATTTAAAAAATCCTCGGAATTTTTTTTTATCTGCGAACTTTTGTTTCATATTGTACAAAGAGAAGACGCTCACAGATAGAGCCACAGTTAAAAATAGAAATAAAAGATTGGCGGGAAGCGCTTTAAAAGCCTGGTTTAATATATATTTAAATATATATACACCTTTCCAAAAACGAAGAAATTCCGTGCTAGTGTGCCTCCAAACTTGAGATAAATTGATGTATATCTTATACAGGGTTATCCACAAAGGTTAAAACTTTAAAGGGAGTTTTCGCGAAAAATGAAAGGGGGTATATGGCTTACGGCGAAAAATAATCGCTTCTGATCGCTATTCGCTACTAATCTTACTTCTATCTGTTGCGTCTATAAGGAGAAAATTGTTAAAAACGACTTATACTGAAAAACGTATTGTCCGTACAAATTCAGAAAGTTACGACTCGGATCGTAAAAAATCAATTCAATTCCAAACAAATCAATCATTCATATTATACCTATAGTCATTGATTATTTTTCGACACATTCGTAAATAGTTAATATTTCATAATATTTTTTTAACGTTTTGTATACAATGCACTTAAAACGCCAAAATAGTTGGCCGCCAGATCTCTCTGCTCTCGATCGATACTATGAATGATTACACGTGGCAGAGACACCTAGGGGAAAAAAAGTCGTTTTAAGTTTTGCCAAAATAAATTATAAATTGCATTACAAGCACAAAAGAAGTAACAAGTTTTAGTCGAACCCTTGATTTTGGCAGATTTTCATGACCTATTTTAAAATAAGGATTGTTTAAAAAAACCCCAACAGATTTTTTTATTTTTATATTTTTGAGAACAAGAGATCAAGACGAAAAAATGGCAAATATGTTTTTTGGGACTTTTTCAAAAAGGTTAATGTTCCTCTAGGAACACTGTGGCAGTTTTTGTTTGATGGTAATTATGTATTTATCTTTTTTTCTGTTTTTATTTAATATTTTTTAACTGATCCTGTGATGCCAGTATAAAAAAAACTGATTCAATTCAAATACAGCAAAGGTAAAAGTATTATTAAAACAAAACAAAAACTAAAACACCAATTATTTTTCTTATCTTGCAACTTTTCAACTTTTTCGTAATGTAAAGATTTCAGATTTTAAATCATAATTTGAAAATCTTGACAAGAAAAAAATTAAATCAATTGTCTTAACAGATGTATAGAAGAGTATTATTATATAAGTTATTTCTAAAGTCAATGCCCCATGCTCGAAAGAAAGAAGTAAAGTACTGGATGAAATTTATTATTTCATTTTGAAATTTGAAAACGCAGTTTTTGCAAGGTTGCAAAAAGTATGCAAATATCTAAATTAGAACTGAAGCTGGATAGTTGGATAGAAACTGTCAGTTATAATCTATATGAATATAAAACATACAGGAAATGACGAAATATAATAAAGGTGTTCAAATATGGGGGACAATTAGTGGGACAGGGGGAAACAGGGGGAAACAGGGGAAAACAGGGGAAACATCGGGAAACAGGGGGAAACATTGAGAAAAAGGGGGAAACAGGAGGAAACAGGGGGAAACCTGGCAAAACAGGGGAAACAAGGGGAAACAGGGGAAACAGGGAGGGAAAGGAGGAAAGAGGAAGCAGCAGGGTGGGAAAGAAGAACAAGAAGAAGAAGAGAAGCATCAGGAAGCAGAAAGGACCTGGTATGGGAGAAAACAGTCAGCAGAATGAAACAGAAGAAAACAAACAGGAGGTTTACAGTAACAAACAGTAGGTATACAGTTACAAACAGGAGGTTTACAATAACAAACAGGAGGTATACAGTTACAAACAGGAGGTTTACAGTAACAAACAGGAGGTATACAGTAACAAACAAGAGGTATACAGTTACAAACAGGAGGTATACAGTCACAAACAGGAGGTATACAGTAACAAACAGAAGGTATACAGTAACAAACAGGAGGTATACAGTAACAAACAGAAGGTACACAGTAACAAACAGAAGGTATACAGTAGAATACAGGAGAAGCTGTGTCTGGGAACAGGAGAAAGAAATGCACCTGTCCGGGTATTTAGAATTTTTATTCAATGCAAAAACTATGTTCACAGACGTTTTAAACAAAAACATATTAAGTTTCAATTAGTACTGGAGCTGATTATTAAAACAGGAAACTGGAATAAAACATTTCGGACATTCTTGACCGTTTTTAGCATTCATTGTGTACTTAAAAATTGAATTCATGTACTTTATTTAAACAGTAAAAAATAGAAAGAAATTTTATTCTTTGCGACAAACTCTGATTTTCTAATCCCTATATTTGTGCAACTCAATGTCCTTTATCTTAGATATTCTGTTAGATCAAATAATCTAAGTTTTAAATATCAAAGGTTTACGCCATTAGATTGCAAAGATATAGAGATAAGAAAATTTAAGTTTGTGACTAAGACTTCAATCTGTATATATGTGTAGTACGAGTTTGAACCAGCCGATGCCAGTTCAACTACTACCTATCTCCAAATTCACGATTCTTTGATAACATTTAAAAGGGGAATGTCCACATTTCCATACAAAGGGTGGATTCCCCTTTATCTCAAGTTTTCCAAAGAAATATCATTTATTTTCATTAAATTGAAACAAATAAGAAATTAAACTTCCCTCAGGGTTTAGGTTCATTTCAACTTGTATTTAATTTTCAAGAAAGCATATTTTCCGAAAATTGTCCGACACAACTTATTAGCGGTGACTCATCACTTGAAAGGAATTTCTCCCATAAAAAGAACAAGTGTTCAAAATGCAAATATTCATTTAAGTTACTATTTGGGATTTTCACTTTATGACTCGTTAATGGATTTTTTTCAACATATGTTTTTTTTAACCTTTTTTAACTTTTAACGGATTTATGGAGATCTGGGAGGGGGGTTAGGCGTTGAATTGAGAAATGGGAAAGGTTTGACCTGAAAATGAGTTAATTATATATGATAACAGACTGATATTACGTGAACTTAGGAATTTAAAGATAAGAAAAGCGCAAAGGAGTTACATCTCAGAATTGACAATAAAAACTAAAATGCAAGGATCTGCTAAAAATAAATTGTATTTGACTGGGAGTAAAAACCAATTAATATTTTAATCAGCAGAAGCTATAGGACCAGTCTATGAAAATAGAAATTATCTTCAAGGGACTGAATTGCGTATTTTCGACAAGTGACGCTTCATGAAAAGATGTCAATGTCCGATTTACAACGGTACCCCTAATGTATGAATTAGATATCCATGTTTTTTGTTTCTTTAAACTGTTTATTTTCATTTGCGATTTCTCTGCTAAAATGACTTGCGCATTTCTTACTTTTAGAAATAATAATAGAAGTAATTAGACTGAAACACTTCCGAGTGAGAATAACGATGAAATCTTCCACATTTTTGATCAGATTAAGATTTTTTTGTAAATACAACTTGCAATACACTTGTTGTCTGTGACTGTGGCTAAGTTTACTTAATCCTTTTTGTGTGAGTTGAATTGTAATTGTTAACCATAAATCTAATCAAGAAACTATATTCCAATACGTCAAAGAAATAAAGTCTTCTGCATAGAGCTAAAAACTTTATTATCGTGGATATCATGATCAATGCTTGATCTCCTCTTTTAATTAATCTAAAGACTAATCTATTGTAGAAAACGAACAGCCAATCAGAAGCCGAGAAATTTCTTAATTTTGAGGCGCGATCAATGAGTGAACTTTTATTGGTTGTAAGACAGCATGAATATCCCGAAAAAAGGATAAAGCTGAAAATCAAAAGTTAGCTTTCAGGATTAGCTCAGGTTTGATAATGATAGAATAAAAGTTTTTCTGACCTGAGCTAAAAATTTTAGAATGGTGGATATCAAGATTAATGTTTTAATTCCTGGTTTTACTAAACCCGAGATTATTTTAATTCGATATCCATTCAACCAATCAGCGTATCATGTTAAGATTTACTCTTTAACTTTTGAAAAAACCGGGTTTTTTCTGGTGTTAATTGTGTCATATCAATTGAACTAAACATCGAATAAATAAATGTAAGTTTTGGATTAATGTTTGTTAAGACTAACGTTTAAAATAATGATGGTCATAAAATGTGATTAAATATATTTTTAATAAGTTCATATTAACACGATTAAATTTATATTTGCTTAAATGCTCTAAAAGCCGGCTTGTGAACAGCTAACTTTAATTCAATCGGAGATTAGTTCAATCGACAAACCATTGCATCTGTAATTGTTATCAAACGTAAATTTTATACATTAAAAAAAGACGATTAAGAATAAAATCAAAAGTGTGTACATTGGATACTCAGATTAAGCAATCAGGATTAAGGATATCTCATTCTAAAGTTTTCAGCTCTGGGACATTTGGTCTTGGATATTCATAATCCATAATGCTTGATGTTGATATCCACTGTGGACACTTTTAATTTGCGGATATAATCTCTTCATTTCAGTTATTCCTAAATTCAGGGTACAATTAGAGGTGTTAGGTCATTTCTCCAGCGCAACTTCCCCAGCACAATTTCCCCTGTCACAACTTCCCAAACAGCAACTTCCCCAGCCGCTAATTTCCCCAACACTAACTTCCCCAGTCACTAATTTCCCCAACAGCAACTTCCCCAACCGCTAATTTACACCATCTTCCTCCAGTCACTAATTTCCTCAACATCAACTTCCCCAACACCAATTTCCCCTGCAGTAAAATTCTTAATTTCCCCAACAGCAACTTCACGTCACAACGGCTGTTGCTACACATTTTGAATGTTTCCTTTTCTCCACACAGTTTCAGAATGATTTAGATTTGTCCCTTGACATTGATTGTAGGTTGTACTCATACTTATTGGGATCCACCAGAACATTTCTCTTCTTCAAGGACAGTGTATAAACTGCTTGCTAACATTGTCGACTCTAATCCAACTGATTTTTTTCACATTCAAAAATTTGCGAATTTTTTTATTTTAAAATTGCGCATTTGTTCATTGGAGTAATGTTAAAAACGGAAATATTTGATATTTTACTGTACTAGCCTTAGAGGGCTCTTCGCGCCCATCTTCTAAATTAATTGTGAACATGTTCTCTTTGTGTACATCGTAAAACAAAACAAAAATAATTCGCGGATTTTCACAAAAAATTTCGTGGATTTTCAAAATTTTCAAAAATTTAATGAAGATTGAATTTTGATGGAGACAAATATTTGAAATTTTGATCATTCATAAACCTTCCCTGTGCATGGGTCACGTGAGGTCCCACAAAAAATTTGGGCCCGATCGGTTCAGCCGTTTTGACGTTTATTGGATACAAACAGACAGACAGACAGACAGACAAACAGACAGACAAGCCAAATTAATATATAGATGGGGAAATTGGTGGTGGGGAAGTTGCTGTTGGGGAAATTAGTGACTAGGGAAGTTACTGTTGGGGAAGTTGCTGTTGGGGAAATTAGTGACTAGGGAAGTTAATAAAAAATCGAGATCAAGCATTGATCTCAATATCCACAATACAAGAGTTCCCAACTCTGATTCTATTTGTACGATCATTAACATTGATATTTCATGTATAATGTACACTATACAGTACGTCGTACTCTACACTGTATTTTACACTCTACATGCGCTGTACAGTGCATACACATATCCAAGCACATATCACTGACAATTCGCGTACGACTTACGTCACTCTGTACACTGTACACTGTACATAAAGATTTTGAGTGTAAATATTTACGATAATTTCTGCAAAGTTTACCGAGCTAATTGTTTGAAACCTTAAACTGTAAACACTGGGAATACTGAGCAGGATATTTCAGAGAATATTCATGAATGAAACTCACAAGTGTTTTTGTAGAATTTAATTCAAAAAAGAGAAAATCAAAAATAATAAGACAGTAGAAATGCGCGAGTCACTTTTGTTGTGAAACCAATATTGAAAATAATCTGTTATCTATTACATGCTTTTTTAAGGTTCGGAGAGGGTCTTCAAAAAAGTGTAATAAGTACAAAATAAACGATTAAATATGCAATATTAATGAATATTACTCAATTTTAAAAAATATTAAATTTCTCAAATAGATGATATAAGTAAATGTTAAAATTATGCATATAGACACTATTACAAAATATATCACACAATAACATAACATTAAACAACATTACAAAATTTAAAGATATCCTACATTACACATTACAATATTAAACATAAGATAATAAATTACACATGACTATTACGAAGTATTGAATGATATTACATGACATTACATAATAGATAATAACGTTCTTTTAGATATCTCTTACATCAACAAAAAGATACTTCACAAAAATATACAAAAACCCGGACATTATAAACTTTTTAAATTAGTAATTTGAAATTATTTTATCATTACCATTACTAAAACAGTTGTATCTACAGATGATAATTGAAATGTTTTTCTCAATTTGTTAATCTTCAATCATAATTTTCTGTTTTATAATATATTGTATATATATGCATATATAACTCACATAAAGCTATAAATGATGTTTTGCAAGTAAAAAAACTGAAATTTTGTGTTAAAAAAAGCTTAAAATTAATATTGTGTAAATAAAATGGTGGTACTCTGGCAACCTGTAGGAGTCCTTTTGTCCCAAACCTGCTGCATCTTGTTGCCACTCAGACTGTGGGGGGAAGGGGGTATTGAATTTTGTAGATTTAGCAAAATTCTTTTACTTTTTATTTTACGGAAAGAAAAATAAAAATAAAATTATTTTCTACCGAATTAATTCTCCCCTTCTTATTTCAGGGTAACTGACTTACTTCAAGGACATGGGGGTCCTAAACATCAGATAGATAGATAGACAGAGAGCTAGATACAAAGAAAGATAGATTTGCTGATAAACATATATTTAGAAATAACCGTTCTTTTTTATATTTCGCTCAGTCTCTTTCTATCTCGCTCAGTCTCTTTCTATCTCACTCAGTCTCTTTCTATCTCACTCAGTCTCTTTCTATCTCAATCAGTCTCTTTCTATTTCACTCAGTCTCTTTCTATCTCACTCAGTCTCTTTCTATTTCACTCTGTCTCTTTCTATCTCACTCAGTCTCTTTCTATCTCGCTCAGTCTCTTCCTATATCACTCGCATTTAGTCATCCCTCTAACTACCTTTCTTTCTTTCATACTTTCATTCTTGTTTATTTGTCCACTTTTTACTTTCTCCCTTTCTACTCTCCTCTACTTTCTCTGTTTCTCCCCTCCCCTCC
>NW_019397237.1:31008-73344 GCF_000591075.1 Eurytemora carolleeae
GCAGCTAATTTATCCCAATCATTTAATTAAAAAACTAAATATCTGCAACATTCCATTATCAGAAAGTGAAGAATACGACATTTTATGAAATCTTTCAATGTATTCGTTATTAAGAGTTTCACTGTATATGCTCTGACATTCTTCGTCCTGGATAATATTTGATCTGACATTCTTATTTGTGAAAATCCTAAATAGTTCAATGTCTCTACTGATTCTCCTATCTAAGAATTGTGTATAGTTTTAGTATGAATCCTGCTCTTAATGAAGATGTTACTGGTAATATACAAGTATTGTATAATTGAACATCTATTATCCAAGCTACTGCCTGTATGCCTAGTGATATGTGTCCCCCTGGGCCCTTCTACTGCCTGGAATATGCTTGTAATAAATAATAGCTTGGCATAGAAACTAATGTGTTCAGTTTAAAGTTACCTTCACCTATATCAATAGGCAGCCATTAAACATAACGAGGGGGAGGGACCAATCAGGTGGGTGAGGGGGGGAGCAGGGAAGGGGAGGGGTTAGGGGGTGGAACATTAGGTTGTAAAGATAAAAGATATGAATATAAGGAGAAAAAAGAGGGGAAAGATAAGATAAGGACTGGGATAGCATTAATTGGAAATTCAAAAGGAAAAGTAAGATGACAAATGAAAAAGTATGAAAGGAGAAGTCCATGTGGGAAAGGAGATGTTCTAGTGGGAAAGAGAAAGTTCAAGATGGAAATGAGATGAATTTGTGGGAAAGGAGAAGTACAAGTGGGAAAGGAGAGGTACTAATGGGAAAGGGAAAGTCCAAGTGGAAAAGGAGATGTATACTTGGGAAAGGAGAAGTACAAGTACAAAAGGAGCGGTACAAATGGGAAAGGAGAAGTACAAGTCGGCAAGGAGATGTACAAGTGGGAAAGGAGATGCTTTAGTGGGAAAGAGAAAGTTCAAGATGGAAATGACATGTACAAGTGTGAAAGGTGAATTACTAATGGGAAAAAGAAATTCCAAGTAGTGAAGGAGAAGCATTAATAGGAAAGGGAAAGTCCAAGTAGTAAAGAAGAAGTATTAATAGGAAAGGGAAAGTCCAAGTAGGAAAGTAGATGTACAAGTAGGAATGAAGGTTTATTACTGAGTAGGGCTGGGCATGTTCCTACTTTTTAAATCGTTCTTTCCCGTCAAGGAACGATCGTGTTCCTACTATTTTGAAATCGTTCGTTCCGTTCCGTTCGTTCCCGTGAAAGAACTATCGTTCCCCAGAAGCGACGCCAAATCCTATAACTACTGAATAATTGAGGAAAAAATAAACGTTTTTCAAGCAATAAAAATAAATTATAAGGTTTTTTGTTTATCTTTGAATAAGAGTGACATTTGTAAAGTTAAATTGAAATAAAAGTATAATTATATTTATGAGAGTAGCAATATTGTATTTGTAATTTGCGGATTACAGATATAAGTTTTGACATTTTAAAACATGGGATGAAACCTAGAAGCTATTTGAAGTGTCATTTTTCATATTTTGGACATTTACATTTATAAATATGTTTCTTTCATGTTTTAAACTTAACAAGTTTAAAAATATTTTGTCCAATATAAAATCTATATATTTTACCCCAAAAAATGGAAAACACATAACATTTTGATAAATATACCTAAAACATTGTTAAAAATACCTAACATATTGATAAACTTGCCTTACATATTGATGAACATACCTAAAATATTGATAAACTTGCTAAACATCATTCACGAAATGGCCTAATTTATTGATGAACATGTCTGAAATATTGGATGAACTTGCCTAAAATACTGACGTAAATACCCAAAATATTGATGAACCTACCTAAAATATTGATGAACCTAACTCAAATATTGATATGCATATTTTAAATATTGATGAACATATCTAAAATTTTGATGAACATACTAAAAATATTGATAAGCATACCTAAAACATTGATGAACCTACCTAAAATATTGATGAAAATACCTAAAATACCGATGACTTGCCTAACATATTAATAAACATTACTAATATATTAACGAACTTGCCTAATATATTGACGAACATAACATGTCTGAAATATTGATGAACATGACTAGCATAATAATTAATTTGCCTAAAATATTAATAAACATGCCAAATACATTATAATGAACTTGCCTCAAATATTGATGAACATGCCTAACATATTGATGAAAATGCCTAAAATAATGATGAACCTACCTAAAATATTAACGAACATATCAAAAATATTAGCGTAGCTTAAAACTTAAAATTATGACTTACAATAAATCAAGAATGAAGAACACATGATATTAATAAAGTGCAAGAATGCAGAAAAACGAGAGACTGGGGTTTTTACAGAAAGCTTACCTTAAGTTACTAAATTGGTGTTCAGTACTTTCCCAAAGGCCTTTTCCCAAGTGACAAATTTCCAAATGTGCAACTTTACATACGACAACTTCCCAAATGTACATTTCCCTAAATTTCACTTTAACAAGTTGCAACTTCCTCGTGAAGGAAAAACGGCATGTTCCCTGTGAAAGAAGTATTTAATGAACAGTTTTTTACATTGTTTGAACGAATTTGTCAACCTTATCTTTTAGAAAATACGCAACATTTTTTAGTTTCTCTGAGGAAGGGACATGTCATCCAATGTATTGTAGCCATGTAAAAAAAATATTTTTCTATTTCTAAGGTTAACACAGGATATATATATTAAAAAACAAAACTCTTACATTTTGTTTTTTAGAAAATATAGCATTTTATTTAAGGTTAAGTTTTTTTGAAATTTGGATTTCCGTTTATAAAATTGTAAACTTGCAACAAGTGGCGTTACATCAGTCACAAAACATTCAGATTCTTTTAGCATTCTACCTTTTTTATATAGTCTATGCCTGGGAATAAGCATCAAACTCTTAAAGCAATGAATTGAATGCTTTTTATCTTAATTTTAATTTAGACTCTAAGGTAGCTTGTGTAATATGAATAAATGCATAAATTGTATTGTATCAATAAACTTGAAGTATGGTGCATACTGCAAACTGCCACTATATGTTCAACAATTTAGCAGGTAAACACACAGAGCAGAGATTAGAATAGAAGGGAAATAAGAATATCCCTTGGTATGAATTTGTTCAGTCCCTTTGAGCCTGAAAAGAAGTTCAAGGTGTACAATTCATGTAAATGTTCACAAATTATACGCAGTACATCATACTAATACAGTAGTTTATGCTGAAATGAACTCGGGAATGCATGACAGGTGGTTAGAGAATAAAAAGATGTACCAGGGCCAGAAAGGTTATATAGCTCAAATGTGTAAAGTACACATGCAGTATGGAAAGAGTAAAACAAAATGGCGGTTTAACACTTTTTTCGACTTAATTCCACTCTATACTTATCTCTTCTTTTTGACTATATAGTTCAACAATTTATCAGGCAAAGAGAACAGAATCATCTAATAAAATCATAAGAACTACCTGGAACTATTTGTAAAAAAGTCTATGAAATAAAAACACCAGAAAAAAGTCTGAAATCAATCCTTTGCAGAACTTTTCTTCCGGATATCTACGCGAAACCGACATTTAAGTCTCAAGGAAAATAGTTATAATAAGAAACAAATAGTCCTTAAAGGTACTGCAGGCAGACGTAATTTTAATTGACTATCCATTTAAAAAAAACTTTTTTAAAAGAGTGACATGTCGGATTCACAACGGCGCCCTTTACAACTTTGTCTGATATCATTGGTGGAGAATTCCGTGTTTTTTCTTCTAGCTAAAAATTTAGAAACTGGTTTGTACACCAGCGTACAGTATGAATGCAACTGACTAGACATATTTCTCGACAATTTCAAATATTCTGTATCCATCGTGGTTTTAAAAAATCGATTGAAAATTTTCTGTGACTCCCTAAAATAAATAAATCACACCAAAGTTTTAACAACAACATTGACAATGTTTTTTGCGGATACAATAAGGATAACTCCGTCATCCATAGAATTAAAGGCTACTGTTGTGAATCGGACATGTCCCCAAACAAACGGAGGGTCATTCTAAATTACGTTCATTTGCTTGTTCGTTTTCTCAAGTACCAAAATAGTATTAATTTTTAGATCAACAAAATATGTTTTTTAATTGCTAATTTATATTTAAAATCAAAACAATGTTGTTTGTTTAATGTTTACAATTGAATTAAACACTCTGGACTCAGGACTAGGAGTTGATCGATACCTACAAGACATCTATCTGATGTTCCTGTCTCGAGAAATTGAAATAAAACTCTGTCAAATTTATACGAAAATTTTGTATAAAAGTTGTAATATTAAACAGATCATATTTAACAAATACGCAACCAATCTGAAAACGACGATATCCCACAGGATACTGGTCACGTGATTTCCGTCTGTATCACGTGACAACGATGCTGCACTGACATTGGCTGAAGTTCCCGGTGGCGTAATACGGACTATACGGACTATATTTAAAAATATTATCAATTATATCTATTAAAAATGCAAAATAAAAAATTATAATAGGAGCAAACCTGTGATTCTTAGGCTCCTGTGGGATATCGTCGTTTTCAGATTGGTTGCGTATTTGTTGAAAATGAGCTGCTTAATTCTACAACTTTTATACAAAATTGCATATATATGAATTTTCGTATAAATTTGACACAGTTTTATATCAATTTCTCGAGACAGGAACATCAGATAGATGTTTTATATGTATCGTTTAACGCCTGAGATTCTCGGGTTTTATCCTATACCTCCTTTTATTTTTCCTTTACAGTCCCTTTAAGGGCTTTGCATACAAAACAGTAGTTATTCGATTTTGCATCAAAAATTTTAGAAATGTTGGAAAAAGTTTATCAAACATTAAGCAGGTTAAGCACTGTTACATAACATATTTGAATCTATGGAAAACCTCTTGATTTCATATTTCATAGAGAATTCACGGGCAACCGTAGTTCATTCGAATTTTTGAGCTAGGTCAACCTTTCCGGTCCCAGATTGTACTGTGTCGCCCGGACATCGGGTAATTGAAGCAGATACTTAATAGGACTAGCCGGTGCGCCAAGTTTGACGCGGTCAGACTTTAGGTTGAATTTACTTTTACTGAAGGGTCAGGGGTGCGTGATTTATTAATCTTTAAAAGGACTGTAAGCGTAATGACCCTCAATGCAAAGATATTTACAAAGGTACCCTCCAGAATCAGATATCAATATTCATCATTTTGATAACAGATTATTTTCAATTGTGGTTTCTCTGCAAAAGTTATTTACTTACTACAGAAAAACACTGTTCGATTTAAACATTAGAACAAGCAATCAAAAAAACAATATCTCTGATTATTAATAAGATAAAGGTTTTAAGGGTACAGTTGTGAATAGGGTATGCCATCGTTTGCATGGAAAGTACTTTGAAACTACGCTTACAGTCCCTTTAATATGAATAATTAAAAATAATATATGGTTTACATAGAACAAAATAGAATGTCTTAGTAAAGTAAATAAACTAACTTGTTGGTATGCGTTAATATAGCCCCTATACCCAACTAAAAGTATTTTAAGTATTTGTCTCTAATGACTATTGAGACAAATAAATCCCAAATAGATAGATAGATAGATATGTAAATATTTAAATTGTACTAGAGTACGTTCACAACATAGACAGAGAATAAGGGTATGTGAATGTGAGTGAAAAATAAGTAAGATACTATAGAGTACGAAAATGTAACCAAGAAACATTACGAATTTGTGGTTTCTTTTGATATAAATATCTTAGAAAATATCTAACAGATTCTGAAATAAACATTCTATTGAATTACATGCCTAGTTCAAAGTTCCATATTTTCAACTAGAAGATGATCTTAAACATGATTGAACCTGTCAAATTATAGTTTGCAGATGCTGAAACCTAATAGCTCCAAGTAGGACTAGAAGCAACGCTGCATGCTGTCCTAGTCTTACCTAGAATATTCACAACTCCCTTGTGCTGAAACCTAATAGCTCCAAGTAGGACAAGAAGCAACGCTGCATGCTGTCCTATAGTCTTACCTAGAATATTCACAACTCCCTTGTGCTAAAACCTAATAGCTCCAAGTAGGACTAGAAGCATCGTTGCATGCTTTCCTAGTCTTACCTATAATATTCACAACTCCCTTGTGCTAAAACCTAATAGCTCCAAGTAGGACTAGAAGCATCGTTGCATGCTTTCCTAGTCTTACCTAGAATATTCACAACTCCCTTGTGCTAAAACCTAATAGCTCCAAGTAGGACTAAAACAGAGCTTTTAAAACAAAGCAACGTTATGAAACTCAGGATCAGAAACCTGGTTTCGAAAATGGCGTTGGTTAATTTTGAATTTTGATGTTTCTAATAATTTTGCTTAGAAATAAACTGTTACACAGCTACGTTTCTACACAAATGTATAAAGCCCTAAAAAGAGAACCCAGATATTTTTCTGATTTTGTCATCCTTATATCTTTGCAATCTGATGTCCTAAACTTTTGATATTTCAAACTATGAATTCTGCAGTCTGCTAGATCTAGTAGTCAAATTTGAAAATATCAAAGGTTTACACCATCAGGCTGCAAAGATATAGGAGCTTAAAAAAATCTTTTTTTAAATCTTTGTATTTCATGGAAGTCTTATAAAAGAAAGAAAGAAAGAAAAAGTAAAATAGATAAAGTTTTCAAGTTTAAAGTTAAAATTTGACCCACTATATAAAATCTCAAATCTATCCAGGTTGCAAAAACTTCTGCAGCCCTGCAATCACAGCTTTTCTTATCAAATTTGCAAACTTTTAAAACTTTTTGCAACAATCGGGGTAAAGGACCGATTTCCAAGTTGATTCATGCAAATTTACGCACAGACAACTGCGCGCACAAATGCACAAAAAGAGTTTTGCACTGTTTCGCTAATTATACGAAACTTTGAATGATCCGTTTGAAAATAAAGATTGCTGGGATATTTAATATATAATTACTAATTAGTTAAAAAAGCAGAGGATTCATTCATTCCCAGGCCTTACACCATACATTGCATTCATCCGCACTGTTCAGGGGGCCCGGGGGGGGAGGTTATAACCCCTCCCCTCCCTCCGAAGTTTCTGCTTCTTCTTGGTTGCAACAAGTGACATTTTGCATCCTGTGATAGAACTCTCTCATGCATCCCTGGTTTTTGTCTCAAATTATTATTTGTTCTTAAATGTCAAAGGTTGCAAAACTGCTTTCAGTTCTAATATTTTGCAATAATACGATTAGCCATCATGCTAGAAATTGCAAACTTCCGGAGTTCCATTTTTGCAAGAAAAGCGTTAAATATAGGAAAAATTAGGATTTTTTTGCGTAGAAACAATAAGCCAACAAGTAAGACATGCAGGTCTGCAATAAAGACTGATTTTTCCAGATTTTTCCATGTGAAAGGTTTTTTTAATTCTCTTCTATTCTGTCTGAAAACTTGTATTTTGTAAAATTTGAAATATTTGAATATGCAGTGTTATTGTTTTTGTAAGCGCTATTCAACATTCTTACAGTTTCTTGTTTTACTAAAACTGCTTAACACAGAACATAACATCCATTCTATTCTATTATTTTCTTTTCATGTCTCTAAAAGTTTTGAAGTTTTATCGCATTCCAACAAAGTTGTGTATTCTTAAGTATAAAACAGTTCAAGAACAAATGCTTCCGAAAATGTTTGTTAAAAAACCTGCAAACGTTTTGAGGGTTGGTTTGAATGTAATGTTAATTTCCTAAAAATGTTTATTTCTTTAACTTAGATAGTTTGAAACTCCCTGCATAGAAACCACAAGCAGGCGTGCATGCCCAATTTTTTCTCCCAGAACAATTTAATCATTATATTTGTAGATCTAAAGACATTAAATTTAAAGAGTAGATATAGATAGATATAGACTAGGAGGGAGTAGAATATAGATATATATAGTCTTGGAGGGAGTAGAATATATATATACTATACATAGACTAGGAGGGAGTACAATATTGATATAGTTTAGGAGGGAGTAGAATAGAGACATAGATTAGGAGGGACTAGAATTTATATGTAGACTTAGAGGGAGCAGAATATAGATAGATTGAATAGGAGGGAATAGAATATAGATATAAACTAGAAGGGAGTAGAATATAGAAAAGACAAGGAGGGAGTAGAATATTAATAGATCGGCTAAGAGGGAGTAGAATATAGATGTAGATCATAAGGGAATAGAATATAGATAAAGACTCGGAGGGAGCAGAATATAGGTATAGACTAGGAGGGAGTAAAATATAGATATAGACTGGGAGGGAGTAGAATATAGGTATATACTAGGAGGGAGTAGAATATAGGTATAGACTGGGAGGGAGTAGAATAAGATAGATCGACTAGGAGGGAGTAGAATATAGACAGATCGACTAGGGGGGATTAGAATATAGTTATTTCGACTAGGAGGGAGTAAAATATAGATAGATCAATTAGGAGGGAGTAGAATATATATATATAGATCGACTAGTAGGGAGTAGAATATAGATAGCTCGACTACCAGGGAGTAGAATATAGATAGTTCGACTAGGGGGGAGTAGACTATAGATGTGGACTTGGAGGGAGTAGAATATAGATAGTTCGACTAGGAGGGAGTAGAATATAGATAGATCAATTAGGAGGGAGTAGAATATAGATGGATAGACTGGGAGGGAGCAGAATATAGATATATCAATTAGGAGGGAGTAAAATATAGATAGATAGACTGGGAGGGAGCAGAATATAGATAGATCGACTTGGAGGGAGTAGAATATAGATAGATAAACTAGGAGGGAGTAGAATAAAGATAGATTGACTAGGAGGGAGTAGAATATAGATATATCGACTAGGAGGGAGTAGAATATAGATCTAGACTAGGAGGGAGCAGAATATAGATAAATCGATTAGGAGGGAGTAGAATATAGATAGATCGACTAGGAGGGAGTAGAATATAGATAGATCGACTACCAGGGAGTAGAATATAGATAGATCGACTAGGAGGGAGTAGATAGATAGATCGACTACCAGGGAGTGGAATATATATAGATCAACTACGAGGGAATAGAACATAGTTAGTTCGACAAGGAGGGAGTAAAATATAGATAGATCGACTAGGAAGGAGTAGAATTATATATAGATCGACTAGGAGGGAGTAGAATATAGATGTAGACTGGGAGGGAGTAGAATAGTGATAGATCGACTAGGAGGGAGCAGAATATAGATAGATTGATTAGGAGGGAGCAGAATATATAATTATCGACTAGGAGGGAGTAGAATATAGACAGATAAACTAGGAGGGAGTAGAATATAGATAGATCGACTAGGAGGGAGTAGAATATAGATAGATAAACTAGGAGGGAGTAGAATATAAATATATCGATTAGGAGGGAGTAGAATATAGATAGATAAACTAGGAGGGAGTAGAACATAGATAGATCGACTAGGAGGGAGAAGAATATAGATAAATAAACTAGGAGGGAGTAGAATATAGATAGATCGACTAGGAGGGAGTAGAATATAGATAGATAAACCAGGAGGGAGTAGAATATAGATAGATCGATTAGGAGGGAGTAAAATATAGATAGATCGACTAGGAGGGAGTAAAGTACTAAATTTGACCAAAGAGGAAGTATAATATAGAATATCTGGGAGTGAGTTTATCATATTTATTAATTGAGGCCAAGCAAGTAAAATTCATCTTACTCCAGTAATTGATGAAAGTCAAATGTGTGATTATCTGCTGCAGCAGCTGGTTCCAGGGTTTAACGAGCTTAATCAGTTCTCGTTTTTCCAGAAAATTGCGTAGTTTGAATTCCAGAGTTGTTATGTTTTCTTGATTGGTTGTAACGCGCATGCGCTACAGGATTGCCGCGCGTAACGTCTCTGCCAATTTTTTCTTGTGTGACTGCCCGAGGTTCCGATAAGATACTTTATTTTTATATTTTGAGGTGACAATTTGTTTGCATGTTTTTTTCTTATTTATATTATGTAACTTACACACAATGTAGCTGCAATTTTTACATTTTTTTCTGTAATATGTAATCTTTTTGTTGATGTAAATGTAACGCTATGTTATTTTATACATTTTGATCTGCGGAAAAGAATCTGCTGAGTCTGGAGTTAAATAGAAAAAAACAAGATTAATGAATGATATCATATTCACCCCCAGCAACCCAGCACCCTACCTGGATAATAATAAAACAGCAACACAAAACTTTAATACTGTTTTCTCTGTAGGCTTCCTGACTGCAAAAATGTGCAAGACTTGCAAAAACGAATTTTGCAAGTTGGAAACTGCTTTAGAGGAAACTTATATTCAAATCAGGAATCTACTTCCAGACTATTTTATATTAGCAATAAATAATTCTAGAATTAAGAAAAACCCATTTATTTCATTTTAGACAATTTACTGCTTTATATGATACATTACAAATTTAATTCTAATATTAATGTTATTTTAATGCTTTAATCTTTTTTTCTCCCTTTTTCACTTCTCTTTTGAATAAAATGAACGTTATTTTCCATTTTGATGGGTATGGGTAGATAACAACTGATGATACGACTTTAAGTCGAATTTCATATTATGCATTAAAGTTTCGCTGACTCATGTGAACAAGTTTTATCTTAAAACAAAGCAATGTCTTATATTTCTCCCCCATATTCAATTTACACTTTCATTTTCCTCAATTTCCTCATTCCTTTACTACATTTCATCTTATTTACTTATTTTTTCTAGTTCATTTATTCTTAATTCATTTATCTTTAATTCTTTCATCGTTAATTCATTTATCTCTAGTTTATTTATCTTTAACTCTTTCATCTTTATTTTATTTATCTTTAATTTATGTATCTTTATTTCATTTACTTGAACTTATTTATCTTCAATTCATTTATCCTTATTTTTTAAAATTTTTAATTATTTTATCTTTAATTAATTTATCTTTAATTCATTTATCTTTAATTCATTTAATTTTAATTCTTTTATCTTTAATTCGCTTATTATTACTCCATACAAGAACAAACAATTTTAATTGTTTTACCATTAATTCCATTTAATCTGACTACATTCAAACTTACTCCGTAGATCTATATAGTTTATTTGCGGATCCATATTTATTAAAAAAATTAAATCTGTTAGATACTTAATTCTGAATATTAGAAATCCTACTGAATCATATAATTATCCTTTCAGATCAGTGTATAGTTATTTTATATATATATGCAAGCTGTAGATAATATTGTTATTACTGATACTAAAGTACAAGTGTGTAAGATTGACATTTGAATCTAAAAATCCGAAGCTGCTAGAGAGATGACTGCAGATAACCCTAAACTTAGTTCATTGACTTCATCTAGGCCTAAGCAGGCACTAAGGCCTCGCAAGAGGTAGGCCTGAAATCAGCCGGATTCATGTAACATTCAAGATATTTAGACAGACACAACCAGCTGGTATATGATGGATCGAGGGGAGAGAAAAAGTGCGTATGGCGTAAATGGCTGAAGTATCCAGTATAAATCATAAATGTCTTATTGTTGTTGAAAAATTTTAAATAAAGATAAAAAATGAATTTGACTCAAACTCTGAAACTATAAAGGGAAGAAGATTAAAGAAGAAAAAAGAATAATAGCAGGACGTACAGGAGTACACGCGACACCAACAGTCTTGATAGGAAAAAGGAAGAGGAAAAGGAGGAGAAGGATTAGGGACTAGGAGGGGGTAGGAGGAGGGAGGAAAAGGAGGAGGAGAAGGAGTGGAGAAGGAGGATGACAAGGAGAAGGAGGAAAAGAAGGAGTAAGAGGAGGAGGAAACGGAGGAGGAGAAAGAGGAGGAAAAGGAGAAGGAGGAGGAGGAGGAGGATGTGAAAGAAAAGGAGTAAAAGGAGGAGGTAACGGAGGAGGAGAAAGAGGAGGGACCAGGATGAAGAAGGAAAAAGAGTAGGGAAAGGTGGAGGAAAAGGAGGAGAAGAAGGAGGAAGAGAAGGATGGGAAAAGAAGGAGGAGAAAGAGGAGGGACTAAGAGGGAGAAGGAAAAGGAGGGGGAGAAGGAGGAGAAAGAGGAGGAGAAGGAGCAGGAAAAGGAGGAGGAGAAGAAGGAGACAAAAGAGGATGGACTAGGTGGGAGAAGGAAAATGATGAGGTTGAGCGGAAGTAAGAATGGAATGGAGGGAAAATGAGGAATAAGACAAGGAGACGTGGAGTGGAATGGGAATCAGGGGAGGANGAGTGTAGTATATGAGTGTGGAGTGTAGTATATGAGTGTGGAGTGTAGTATATGAGTGTGGAGTGTAATATATGAGTGTGGAGTGTAGTATATGATTTTGGAGTGTAGTATATGGTTGTAAAGTGTAGTATATGGTTGTAAAGTGTAGTATATGGTTGTGGAGTGAAGTATTTGGTTGTGGAGTGTAGTATATGGTTGTGGAGTGTAGTATATGATTGTGGAGTGTAGTATATGGTTGTGGGGTGAAGTATATGGTTGTGGAGTGAAGTATATGATTGTGGAGTGTAGTAAATGGTTGTGGAGTGTAGTATATGGTGGTGGAGTGTAGTATATGGTGGTGGAGTGTAGTATATGATTGTAAAGTGTAGTATATGGTGGTGGAGTGTAGTATATGGTGGTGGAGTGTAGTATATGGTTGTAAAGTGTAGTATATGGTTGTAAAGTGTAGTATATGGTTGTGGAGTGAAGTATTTGATTGTGGAGTGTAGTATATGGTTGTGGAGTGTAGTATATGATTGTGGAGTGTAGTATATGGCTGTGTGGTGAAGTATATTGGTGTGGAGCCTAGTATATGGTTCTGGAGTGTAGTATATGATTGTGGAGTGTATGATATTGTTGTGGAGTAAAGTATATGGTTGTGGAGTGTAGTATATGGCTGTGTAGTGTAGTATATGATTGTGGAGTGTAGTTTATAATTGTGGAGTGTAGTATATGGTTGTGGAGTTTAGTTTATGGTTGTGGAGTGTAGTATATGATTGTGGAGTGTTATTATATGGTTGTGGAGTGTAGTATATGAGTGTGTAGTGTAGTATATGATTGTGGAGTGTAGTATATGGTTGTGGAGTGTAGTATATGGTTGTGGAGTGTAGTATATGGTTGTGGAGTGAAGTTTATGATTGTGGAGTGTAGTAAATGGTTGTGGAGTGTAGTATATGGTGGTGGAGTGTAGTATATGGTTGTGGAGTGTAGTTTATGGTTGTGGAGTGTAGTATATGATTGTGGAGTGTTAGTAAGATAAGATAAGATAAAGTTTATTGCTAAAATAAATGTATCTGTATACAGATAGAGTTTACAATTACAAATTGATGATTATATTAACAGTACAAGTATAAAGCAATTAGGGGCAAAATAGCTCTAGGCTGTTTTGATTATTTTTTCCACCTAATTTTAGTAATAATAACAAAACATTTCAATTAAATAGATTTAAGAAGAACGATTAGAGATCAGGGTGCGAATTTATCTTATACAAAATAGTTTAGACTTTAATTCGAATAACTACAGTTTAAAGTAATTTTCTGACATGTACACAACAAATATCAAAGCATATTAAAACATATCTAATTAGTTTTACATGAAAAGCAATTCGGTTTATAACACATTGTCCTATAATTTTCAAAACGAGAATTTAGTAGTCTATTTTTAAATATACTTAGAGAGTTGCTTCTTTTTAAGTAAAGTATATGGTTGTGGAGTGTAGTATATGAGTATGGAGTGTAGTATATGATTGTGGAGTGTAGTTTATGGTTGTGGAGTGTAGTATATGATTGTTGAGTGTTAGTATATGGTGGTGGAGTGTAGTATATGAGTGTGGAGTGTATACTATATGGTTGTACTTGTACAGTGTAGTTGATATAATCGAGTTGACTTTTTTTGACTATTAATTTCATTGATTTAAAAATAATGATATTCAGATAAGCTGGATATTATAACAGAGTTTCAGATTAAAAAGTAAACCTGAATATTTGGATTAGTCTATAAGAGAAGGAGATCAAAGATTTGATAGAATCATAGAAGAAAAATAAAGAGTTGTTTTAAAAAACCGTAAAATGTACCATTAATCAGATTTTTTAAAAGAATATCTTTAAGAATATCTATCCATTACCTTTCTTCCATATTGCTAACAAGCTAGCAAAACTGTAATACGAAGACAGTAGCAACATATCCAAACTCCAATTAAATCCACCTCTATGGCAAAATGTACTAATCTGAAAAATTTGCTTGTTCTGCAGAAATATGAGTGGTATAGTGTTCAGATGTGAGATGAAGCCCTTCATGTTGAAAATACTAGGGTTACAAGCTTAAACTAAAACCTTCATTTGCTTTCACCTGGTCGAGTCTCTTCTTAATTCAAACTAGGGACGATACAGTACTTTGGAAAATTTGGATATCAGGTGTACCTGGAATATCTGGGGTACCCGGAGTACCTTGAGTACCTGTATCACATGGAATACCTGGAAAACCTGGAGTATGTAGAATACCTGGAGTACCTGGAGTATATGGAATACCTGGAGTACCTAGAGTACGTGGAGTACCTAAATTACCTAGAGTATGAGAAGAACTTAATGGAAATTTTAGTATTAAGATTATCTGGAACGCTTGGAGTACTTAAATAGCAAATTGGTTAGCTACTTGGTTAGCTACTTGATCAGCTACTTTGTTATCTACTTGATTAGCAAATTGATAAGCTACTTTTTCATCTACTTTGACTATATACTTGATTATCTACCTGATTAGCTCCTTGATTAGCTGCTTGATTTGCTCCATGATTGGCTGCTTGATTAGCTGCTTGATGAGGTACTTGATTAGGTACTTGATTAGCCTCTTGATTAGTTCAATGAATAGTTACTTTATTAATTATTTGGTTATCTACTTTATTAATTACTTGGTTATCTACTTGATTAGTTACTTGGTTATCTACTTGATTAGTTACTTGGTTATCTACTTGATTAGTTACTTGGTTATCTACTTGATTAATTACTTGGTTATCTACTTGATTAGTTACTTGGTTATCTACTTGATTAGTTACTTGGTTATCTACTTGATTAGTTACTTGGTTATCTACTTGATTAGTTACTTGGTTATCTACTTGATTAGTTACTTGGTTATCTACTTGATAATCTACAAGAACTGTCCAATGAGAAAACTGAAAATCTGTTGAAAATTAGGATTTATTTAGTTCTCAGTGTAATGAATTGAAAACCAACCAACCATGTCTGGAAGGTTTAATAATTCTGACTTGTATCTAGATTATATAAAAACCATGCTATTTATCTATTCATCCGCTCATTAATCTCAATTCAAACAGCTGTCTGTCATATTTACACTCATCAGCTGTCATTTGTTCACATTTTTATCTGTAATTGATAAAGTTGCACATTTTTTCCATTTACTTCTGTGTTTTCAGATTTTTTAGTATTTAAGAAAATTTAAAAAAATGAAATTACCTCCCCACCCCCTTTCTCGGACAACCCGTTTAGCCTCTTTCTCAGGTACGTGGTTATACATTAGATTAAAATCGTACATGTTTTCAATTTTACCTTTCCCTTTTCAAGATCGCGATTGAGAAGAACAAAATGTTTAAACTTTTAATTTGCAACCAAATGAAATTATTATTCTCATTCTTGGGAAAGTCAAATCTAGCTACGAGGTCACAAAATCGTTAAGGTAATTCCGAAAAATAATTTTAATAATTCAGGTGTTAGGTATTTTCCCAAAGGCATTTTTCTCCAGAGCGACTTCCCGAGTGACAATTTCCCAAGTGGCAACTTCCCAAATGTATAATTTCCAAAGCAAAAACTTCCGAAAGGTGAAGGTATGCCTTTTGAGAAGCTGCAATTGGGGCAGAGCGCTGCGGCAAGGACGGGCAAGAGGGCGAACGCTGCGGCTTGAACAGGCTAGGGGGGCCGCGCGCTGCGGCTAGGACAGAGACGGGAAGTTGCCACTTGAGAAAATATCCTTGGCAAGTTGCCGCTTGGGAAACCTTCCTTTGGGAAAGTACCTAAAATCCTAATTTATTTCAAATTCATGATGTTTTTTGTTTATGTCAAAGATTATTTTATGTTTTTAGATATTGAATTTAATCGAATTAGTCTGAATTTGATAAATTATTTGTATCAATTAATTTGACCCACCCAAATCATATAAATTGGGGAATTATGGGTATTTTGTAAATAATACTCCCTGTTAGAGGTCTATAGATCTATGCTTGTCTGTTAGTTTGTTTGTTTTTATGTCCGATCATAACTCATGAACCCCTTGACCAGTTTTGCCCTCAAATTTTGATTGGAGAACTCAGTTGAATCATGGGAATTTTCTTAGTCTGGTTTAAAACTTGTAAGTTGAACGGGTTGACTGTTATTTGTAAAACTCCTGGGTTCCTGCAAACTAGTCTACCATAAGAGGGAGTGACAACAATTATCAAAAATGTCAAAAATAGGAATTTCCCAAATGCCTGGGTATCTGGGAAATTTCTCAAATACCTACAGATATTTGAGGATGGTATATTTTTAAGATTTTGGAAATTTCTCAAATGACTGGAAATTTCCAATATACCCAGGCATTTGGGGAATTTCCCAAATATTCAGACATTTGGGGAATTTCCTAAATGCCTAGGTTTTTGGGAAACACCCCAAATATCCAGTCATTTGAGAAATTTCCAAAATCTTAAAAATATACCACCCTGAAATACATACAGTAATTTGGGGAATTTCCCAAATGCCAATTTAAAAAAATGTAAATGCTGTCGTGTCATGTACCATAAAATGTATGATTGTACAACTGTGAATTGATCGTTAACCCAGAATCTGATATTTGTCAAGAGTTTTGGATAAACATGTCTGATTTGTTTTCTGCCTTCATTTTCAAGACATGTTTACAACATCTGCTGATAATCAGTCAACTCTTTCTCATTTCAATGCAGAAGGAAAAATTAACTTAAATAATTTCTGGGAATTAAATATCCAATTATTGCAGTTTTCAATCCTGCAAGTTGTTTCGAAATACGGACATGATGATTGATTTAGCGAATTCCGCTAATTATATGGGATTAATGTAAAAAACTACAGAAAACATTGACTGCTCCAGTTTTCTTTGTAGGCCTTACTTTCCTTGAAATTCACACTTTTCAATCATTCACTAAAATAGTGATATTTTATAGAAGAAAATTGTTATTAAATGAATATTATCGACCGACGCCACGTTGAATTCGCGAACTATCTAATTTTGCAAACAGATGTATCTGTGTGTAATTTCTTCCCTAATTTGATTGTGTCTCTACGTCCTCTCCCCACCCCTACCTGATCACATTGATGGTGTTGGACACGAGTATTTACAAAAATCCAATATGTCTTCCCAGATTATTTGATTATGTGCCCCGCAAAATTCGATAAATGCTGACATACGGCGTCGTTTGCACCCTCACATCCGACCAATTTCCACCACACCCCACACACCCTTCTTACCCCTTCTCTCTTCTCCCCTCGCCCCCCTCTATCTTCATCCCTCCCCTCCCTCTTCCCTCCCAACGTGCCGCGTTAAATCATCGTACTAAAATGCAAGGTTGTAATGCAAGGAAAGTTGTTTCAGAGGTGTGCGCATCTTTTGTACTTCACTTTCAGTGTACTGTCTCTGGGCGGTAATGTAAACACAAGACGGATGTCGAAGCCTGACATGGGATCCATCTTTCACAAAAAAATCAATGAAATATTCTGGTCATAGGAAACTATTATGTGAATTTTAAAAATTATCAGAATTTAATGCTTTTAACCCCCTCGGATACAAAACGAACAATGATGCATCTATTCTTGCTTACAAATTCCGCCCATTGAGAACTGGTTTCAATATGTACGTAGAGTGTACGCAACTGCAATTAACTTTCCTAGCATTATATCCTTGCTAAAATGTAATCTAAAAAAACGGGGATATGGCTTAAAGTAAAAAGCGACAATCTTCAATAAAAAATCTATTAAATTGTAATTTTTGATTCTTTCCAGCAGTATTATGCACAAATATGTTTAACATAAAGGAATTGAGTCTTTGCAATAAACTCAACTTTTCTAATCATTATATCTTTGCAACATGATAATGAAAACATTTTGTATTTCAAACTTAGAATATTTGATTAAACATAGTTTAAAATATCCAAGTTTGTGGCAAAGACCCATTTCCTTTTTATGACAAATGTTAAGATTCAAAGTACATTTTATAAATTTGCAAAAATGAACGTATTTTTCATTATTAATTCTTTATTGGCGTATTAAGCTTTTTGATTTATTTGACCAGTTCTGCAAATTATATATAAATTCTAACACCAAGGAATTACAGAGTTAAAAAGAAAGGGAAAGGATTTCCATAGGAGATATTAAGAAGTTTTAAAAAATGATTTTATCAAAAGATTTTATCGGTTGGTTTTTTAAATGTAATAAAATGTGAGTCTAACAAAGACAACTTGCAAAATTTCCTGTTCTGTTTAGAGCTATAACAATCTTTGTAACTTCCCCAATGGCTTCAAGCACTAAAACCAATGACTCTTAGAAAACACGCGTCCAAGAATTAGATTTGATTTGTCTAATTATCCAGGTGTATACTTCTTTTCCTACCTACCATTCCCCCTCCCCTCCTCTAGCTCCCCCGGCGATGATATCCTCCCTATCCCCTTCCCAACTGTTCTTCACTTCACTCCTTGTCCCCATCTCGCATCATACCCCTTAACCAAGCCTTTTGCAACCCCTAACTATCTAATTTTTTGCCTATGCCCCGCTCCCGGCCCCTCCCCTTCCTTATCCGTTAATATCCCTTTCATCTCCCCCATGCAAACCCTTCTTTCGTCTAATATACCTTTAATTCCCCCCTTTCTCCCCCCACACTCAATCCTTCACTTTTTTACCCTCTCTCCCCCCCCCTTTCTCATTCATTCTCACTTTACTCTTAAATTCCCACCCTCTTCCACCTTTCCCTCTCCATTTAATAACACCTTTTCCCTGCAACCCCTACCCCTTTTCCTCCCCTTTCAACCCCCCCCCCTCTTTTAGCTCCCAGCAGGCATAACCTTGAGACATGGGAAATCATTTAGTTGCAACAATACAGTATTATTCTCTACCCTTTAATCTCCACTAGGCTATGAGTATTCGGAACAAAAAAAATGAGTTTACTGCCACACTCTGATTTCCCAATCCCTATTCCCTTTATCTTTGCAACCCAATGTAGTAGACTTTAGATATTTCGAACTCTGAATTCGGTTGGATTAAATAAGTGTGAAATATCAAAGATTTCCACCATCAGATTATTATATCAGAAGAAGAATTTCCCTTGAAACCTGAAACAAGTTTTCGAAAGCTAAAAATATAAGTTGCTTTACGGGTGCAACTGTGCAACTACTAGAGAAGATATAAATGCATCATGAGCAGTTTAAGTCGTGTGTAAAAATTCTAGGTAACTCTTGGGTTTCTAGACTAAACTGTACGTAACTCTAGAATGTTTAGACTAAACAGTACGCAACTCTATGACGTCTATAGGTTAAACTATACGAAACTCTAGAATGTCTAGACTGAACTGTACGCAACCCTAGGATGTCTAGATTAAACTGTTCACAACTCTAGGATGTCTAGACTAAACTGTACGCAACTCTAGGATTTATAGACTAAACTGTACTCAACTCTAGGATGTCTAGACTAAACTGTACGCAGCTCTAGGATTTCTAGACTAAGCTTTACGCAGCTCTAGGATGTCTAGACTAAACTCTTCGTAACACAAACGATTTGCAATTGGTAACCACCACTAGACCGCAAAGTTCTGTATTGTGAGGCGGAAAACAGAATTGCATTTACTTTACATGGTTTAAATAATTTTGTTTTTGCGGATAACATTGGTATGCATTTATAACGAATAATTTGTTGGTCAAGTTGCTTAATCAATCGATATATAATTGAGTGTCAAAAAGTTAAATTAGATTTAAAAATGAAAATAAAACTGTGATGCACTGGGGCGCTAAATGGAAATTATTTTATTTAGTACAAAGAGCATGGCTTGTCAAGCTTGAGAGCCGGAAACTCAAGAAGAAAAGATCCCCGTAACCGAGTTTGAAATTGAAACTTATGACGATACCAAGTTTCATTTACGCTGGTTATTTGATTTTTGTCATTAGATATTTTTGTCGATAAACTGGGTTTTGTGAGGTAAAAAGGTTCTGGCTCCGAAAGTTTACACGATCGTTTTGGTAAATTACATCTACGTGATGAACATGATGAACTGTATGTTACAGGTATGTACTCTGTCTCTAAGCATCAATACCATACCGTACCGTACCGACACGAACATAGAAACCCGTACAACCATTTTTATGTACATCAATTTCGAGGGCGCAGGCTATAGTGTTCACTTTTACAGGGGATGGGAGCTCCCACCCTTTGTATTCGCCTTTGACTAATTCTTCTAGCCTCTAAGTAGGTATTAAGAATCTGGATTTATTTTTGTTAAATGGGCGGAATGAATTGAATGTTTCCTACCCTACGTATAGATATGTTGGCCTGAATGAATGTTTCCTACCCTACCTATAGATACGTTGGTCTCAATAAATGTTTCCAACCCTACCTATAGATACGTTGGTCTGAATGAATGTTTCCTACCCTACCTATAGATACGTTGGTCTGAATGAATGTTTCCTACCCTACCTATAGATACGTTGGTCTGAATGAATGTTTCCTACCCTACCTATAGATACGTTGGTCTGAATGAATGTTTCCTACCCTACCTATAGATACGTTGGTCTGAATGAATGTTTCCTACCCTTCCTATAGATACGTTGATCTGAATGAATGTTTCCTACCCTACCTATAAATACGTTGGTCTGAATGAATGTTTCCTACCCTTCCTATAGATACGTTGGTCTCAATAAATGTTTCCAACCCTACCTATAGATACGTTGATCTGAATGAATTTTTCCTACCCTACCTATAGATACGTTGATCTGAATGAAGTATTTGAACAAAGACATCATAAACCTCGGACATTGTAGACATATTACAATTTACACAATACCTACAGGGAGTGTTAAAAAAACGGTTTACGAAAAATTAGAAACTTTAACACACAGTATTAGATAAATCTTTATGGTATAGGAATAATTGAGACTATGTTTGGCACACCCTTTGTAAACGTTTTTACACTCTATATGATATTATTAGAACCCCTGATGACATTATTTCGAATACACCCTGCAGGTTTACCTTTATATCTTGTCTAGTGGTCTAAAGTGTGTAATTTTAACCATAGAATACAATGCACAAAATGTACAGAGCTAAGGTTTAAATCTGTCTACATCTTGTTTATTTGTACTTTTAGTCAGACAGGAGAAACATTGATGAGTTTCACAAATCAATAATAAATTTCAATTTCAAAATTTACCCAAAAATTGGAGAATAGTTTTGATTTAAAAATTTTATAAAAAAAGAATTGATGAAAAATCAATTGAACCCAATTATTACTAAACAAAATAATAATTTAAAAAAATGAATAAATTGAATTTTTGATTTTCGTAGCGTAGGACGAAAAACGAATTGTTGGCATGAAGGTCGTTTATGTACTGTTAATTTTCATACCAGAGAAAAGCATATAAATTCTCCTTTTTTAATCTATTTTTGTGATCAGAATCAGACATTACTATTAGTTACGTTAATTGAACCTATATTGCGTGCAGAAATAATTGCAATGGTATAAACTGTCGATTTAAAGCAGGGGATGTACAATTCAATTAAAATACTGGTTTTGTAATAACAGTTAAAATATACAAACGAAAACCAAACTCCCCCCCCTCTCTGGTCCCCTCCCATCTATAACCTCCTCTCCCGTGCCCGCCCATCTCTAACCCCCTTCTCACGTGCCCTCCAATCAACCCCCACCCCCCTCTCCGGCGCCGGTCGCATGCTCCTCGTACTTTTTTACCGTGTTTCAATGAAGCAACAATGGTTTACAATTAAGATAATGGTAACTCCTAACGTTAGGTAATTTTAAGCATTAATAGATTTTAAGCTTTAAACTTCTGTTTATTAGTACTGTGAACTGTCCTAAACAAGTAGATGAAGTTGGTTTTATTAAACATAAAAGCAAAATTTTGTCTAATAAACAAAATATGAAAATAATTAGTAAAATTAAATTTTAAAATGACTCATGTTTTAAAGATATTTAACAAGACCATTTTGGTTCAAGTGGGTCCGACATATTACAACTAAACCAGTGGAGCTTAAGTAGGTAGGGTACTTGCAACTGAACCAGTTAGGCCCAAGTGGGATACGGACCGTACAGTTTATAAAACTAGACCGGCTAGGACTATGCAAGTACAGTACATTAAACTCGACCAACATAGCCAAAGAGAGTACGGTACATACAAGTCCGCTAGCTAAGGTCAAGGGAGTAGTACGAACGGTACATAATCTAGACCAGCTATTCCCAAGTAGGTAGGGTACTATACAGGGGCGTACTTAGGAATGTGCCCAGGGCGACTTAATTTTATTCTAGGACGTAGGCTGAGTCGCAAAAGCCCCCCCTTGAGCACGCCTCTGGTACGATTTTGATAAATTCCGAAATTCAGAATCAAGACGACTGTCAAGGTGTCCGATTTTCAGTGGAAGAATTGATGGTAGAGTTTGAATTCACATTTACTATTCAAGATTGTGGGACACCCTGATCCGACCACATTCGTACTTTTCCTGCCACAGACTTTGTAGAATTATGCAAGGTTATAATGCAAGGAAACTTATTTCAGAGGTGTACGCATCTTTGTACTGCAGTATACTGTCTCTGGGCGGTAATGTAAACAGAAGACGGGATTCATCTTTCACATAAAAAATCAATGAAATATTCTGGTCAGAGGAAACTATTATGTGAATTGAATCTAATGCTTTTAACCTCCTCGGATACTAAATGAACACTGATGCATCTATTCTTGCTTACAAATTCCGCCCAGAGAGAAACTGGTTTCAATATGTACGCATTGTATACGCCACTGCAATTAACTTTCCTTGCATTATAACCTTAGACTAATGTAGATATTTAAATATTTTAATATATAAATATAAAACTAGTTTTAGAAAATAAATTGTTTCCGACTTTGAATGAATTTCAGTTGCATATAGTACCAATTGTTGATGAGAGCTTTTCACCAGAGGTTAACTTTGGGATTTCTTGAGAATTCGCTTTGGACTAAAAAATTGTAATTTTGTTTTGAAAATGGGAGAAACTTTGTGATCTGGCTTAAAGGGACTGTGGGAGAAACTTTGTGATCTGGCTTAAAGGGACTGTGGGAGAAACTTTGTGATCTGGCTTAAAGGGACTGTGGGAGAAACTTTGTGATCTGGCTTACAGGGACTGTGGGAGAAACTTTGTGATCTGGCTTAAAGGGACTGTGGGAGAAACTTTGTAATCTGGCTTAAAGGGACTGTCCTTGTAATTCAAGTGACCATTCATTAAAAGAAAGGGGGGCAGAAATGCCCTGGTCCATTTTCAGAGAAACCATGCTATGTCTTAATCAGATTTGGACCTGCCACTCTTTACAAAAAAGAGTCTAATCACACTTGAAACTAAAGTCTATTTAAGTAGAAAGATAATCAAGTTTTTACCAGTGCAGCGGATCAACGATTTTTTCGCGTTGTTTAAAGCTGAGAGTATGAATGCAAAGGATATCGTGTATTTTATTATTCATAATGTTAATATCAATTTGTAATTGAACTTCATAGTTCTAATTTTAGAATATAAACAAACTTTTAACATTTCTCATTTTATGCATTTTGTTTGATTGGATATCTAGCACGTGTTTTAATGCATGGACCAGAAAATCAGTTTTTTCTTAATGACACCAAAAATAATCCTTAGCACTGGATATGTATATTTCTTGGCAATCTCTGAAGGAACTAGGGAGAGTTTACCGAAGAACATGGACAGAGAGAAATTATATAGAAAAGTAGAGTGGGTAAATCAGAGGTAAGACAAGTCAACAAAGTACAAATACCTCCGTCCTCCCCAGAATATACGCTGTACATGCGAATTCAAGTTTTGAATACAACTATCCAAAGTACGCAAAATCTGCGTATTTAGTGAAAGAGAGAAGACTGGGTTAAAATAATGTTCTTCTTGTACTCTTGTCTACTTTATAGACTAGAAAGTCAGTTTCTAACTTTATCCAAGGTCCTATATTACAATTTATAGGGCTTCTCAGCAATATTTCCGTTACATAACATGCGTACTTTACATCAAAGTTCTTATTAAGCTGTATAGCTAAAATCCTGGATTATATAAGAATAGCTTCGATCACATGATGTGTAGTGTGTACTGCAGTTCCAGTCTAATTCCTTAAATCAGCCCTAATAACCCTGAGTTTGTTTATATATTCCTCCAAAAAGCTGCAGTACACTTGTTGTTGCAAACAAATTACAAAAAAAGTGGGTTCCTAGCATATATTCATCGGTATGGCTCGACTGGATTTTATTGTTCTAAGGTACGTTTACAACTAGCTGCTATCTTAGAGTAGATATTTATAAGTGTGAGTGTCAAGTGTAAATTATTTTTTAAAAACAGCGTAAAGCTAGGGTTTCCAACGCAAGTGGATTTTACTTGCGCGTTATTGCGAGCCCTGTAAACTCCGCGTAATTCCGCGCAATTCCACGCAATTCCGCACAATTCTGTGCAAGTCCGCGCAATTTGAAAACAGTTGCACGCAATTCCCCGCAACGGAATTCCGACTGGAAACTGCAACGATTGCTTTATATTTATAATAAGTTTATTAATATACATATACAGGGATTCTCGCAAAGACAAAGATTGTTAGAAATTACAATATTATGCTTAACTTGGGCACCCGGCTTTGTCTGGAAATTAAATTTCTCTCGAACAGTTAATTCAATCAATTTAGAACTTTAATCCAAACGGAGAAAGTTTCCGTGGGTCAAGCGAAGTGTGTGGCAAATAAGCCAAGTATAAAGTACTAGCCTTAGAGGGCGCTTCGCGCCCATCTTCTAAATTAATTGTGAACATGTTCTCTTTGTGTACATCGTAAAACAAATTTTCACAAAAAATTTCGTGGATTTTCAAAATTTTAAAAAATTTAATGAAGATCGAATTTTGATGGAGACAAATATTTGAAATTTTGATTTTTCATAAACCTTCCCCAGGGTCCCTAGATGTCCCACAAAAAATTTGGGCCCGATCGGTTCAGCCGTTTTGACGTTTTTTGGATACAAACAGACAGACAGACAAGCAAACAAACAACCAGACAGACAAGCCAAATTTATATATAGATACAGAGAAACAGAGGTTTCTACTTTATATATATAAATGCATAAACAAATACATAAAACATCTATTTCTAAATCTGTAATTCGCTAGGATATGAGTATGGTACCCTTCGGTCCATTTGTCTTAAGTTCTTAACAAATCAGTTAGCACGTTGCAGTTGAAATATATAATCTGACGTGCTATGACGTGCTTTCACGTTCTACGACGTGCTAGGACGTGATCTGAAAGGTGTGTGGGTAAAAATGAGAAAGGAATTAGGATGTAAATTTATATCGCTCACATATATCTTCAATACGATTGATATTTCAATTATGAGAATTTGGGTCTACTTAAATGGAGTGTTGATCAAAATTAAATGTCCGATTCACAACGATGAAAACGAGAAAATATGCCGACTTTCTCTGCTTCTCTTTTTCCGCTGCAAATGGAAATGATCAATTTTCAGATCGTAAAGATGGATGACACTGTCCCCGTTTGCCTCACATCACTCATGTATGCCGAGTCCATTAGCGCCTGATCTAATCAGGGTTCAATCATGCGTTTGTTGTCTATTCTGAACATAGAAATGGTTTGGCGGTAACATCTATCTTTCTATCTGTCTCATTATCTAATAAGAGTTATGAATCCTTCAATCGGCGCTATCAGTAAATGGAAATATTTACACTGAAACTATGGTGACATGATCTTTCATTGTACTGGGGGATTTTTAAAAGTCGATTTTAAGTTCACCAAAGCAAAACAAGGTAGATACAACAAAAAGATAATTTTAATATTTATTAACTCGTTCTTACATGACATTTGATAAAGAAATTAATGATCTCCAGCATTGTTTATCTTTTTTTCTGAGTAAAAAGGCTCTCAAACATCTAGAGAATTTGACCGGTTTACATGAAATGGAGGACGAATTTAATATTTTAAAAGTTGGAATCGTAATATGCAAGATTTTCTCACATATCTAGGGTCCTTCAAAATTATTACAAATGGTCAGAAACCATAATTAGAATTTTTGAAAAAATATTGTATGGAGAAAATGGATAAAAATGCCGTATTTTTAACTCTGTTTAAACTGTTAAAAAATAAAATAAAAATATTCGACTTTTAAAAATCGCCCTGTATATGAAAATGAGTGACCACTTGAAATTAAGTCTTTTAAAGGCCCTAATTTTTGTTTTTCTAATTGTATATGAATATATGGTGTAGAGACAAGGTTGTTCTCCTTCTATATATAAATTTGGCTTGTCTGTTTGTCTGTCTGTCTGTTTGTTTGTTTGTTTGTTTGTATCCAATAAACGTCAAAACGGCTGAACCGATCGGGCCCAAATTTTTTGTGGGACATCTAGGGACCCCAGGGAAGGTTTATGAAAAATAAAAATTTCAAATATTTGTCTCCATCAAAATTCGATCGTCATTAAAATTTTAAAAATTTTGAAAATCCGCGAAATTTTTTGTGAAAATCCGCGAATTATTTTTGTTTTGTTTTACGATGTACACAAAGAGAACATGTTCACAACTAATTTAGAAGATGGGTGCGAAGCGCCCTCTAAGGCTAGAAAGAAGGGCGTGAAGCGCCTTGAATTTCTAGTTTTTGTATAGTTTGTTAAACTCGATGATATTTCAAATCTGGTTTCAATACATACATCTGCCCCAATATTTGTTGAAATAGAAAAAAATGTTTTAAAAATTTGGATAATTAGCGCTCCATTATCTATTAAATCCTTGTAATTGTTAGCAACAGATGCTTGAAAATTGAGATAAAAGGGTTAAATTGAAATTTTTAATTTTCCGACTAATTAGCAGACTAATAGCGTATTTTTTACAATTATTATCATTTTCATTCTCATTGGCAGTCCCTTTTTGGGTAGATTAACCTCATTAGTTTTTTTTTTATTTAGCGGAATTTTTCAATTATGACCAGAAACCTTACTCTGGGTCATATAAAGTTCAACAAAATTCAATCCAATCTTTTTGACGTTCATTGGTTCCAACCAAACCAACAAACAGACACAGAACAAATATTGATATGTGTCAAAAATAGAGATATTTTCAAAGCATGCCGACTTACACCGACCATGCAGTTCAGCAAGAGAAGGGGGGGGGGGGGCCCCCCCTAGAGAGGGGGGTAGGCTTAACATATACTTGATGTATTAGTATCATGAAATCTGTATTTTATCTATATTATAAATCAATACTGGAACATGTTGTCTCCATTAAAATAATAAACAAAAAGATTAACAGAGAGGAGCACAGATAAAGTGGGAAGGGGGGGTAGTGTGTATGCCAGATGGTTTATATAAAAAAACAAGGAGGGGGGGGGGGGGTAAAGTGGAAGAGAGGATCTAAAAGGATTAAAATTGGCGAATTGAACCTTGAAATATACAGCAGAGGAGCAAGTTGGGTAGTTTGTAAGGGGTCCGATCGAGGCGCAGGCAAAACAAATTAAGACTGAAATTCTAAAATTTGGAATCTCTCAAAAATTCTTTGTAACAGCAGCCCCTGTTTTAGACCTAACATTTTTCCTTTTTAAACGCTTAGGGGGATGGGGATAAACTAGGGGAGATCACCCCGCCCCTTCTGGAATACAAAAAGTTAAAAATAAAAAAATTGTCAAAATAAAACTAAAGCAAATGGGTGGGTAGTTAAAAAGTGGGTGTAAGTAAAAGAGCAGAAATGTTATTGGTGGGTTCAAATTGTTGATAAACGAGCCTAGTTTATTAAAGGGGAAAGCGGGTTGAAAGTGAAAATGGAACTGTTTAGAAGAAAAAGGGTTTATTAGTTTAAAACAACTTGTAAAACAGTAAGTGCAATGCAAAGAAAAGGTGGAAGTGGAAGTGGTAAACTAAAAATCGGTTATTTTGATCAAGAATCGTGGAGGAAGTGGGGAAGGGTTTATGGAAGGAAACCAGTTAAAAACAAATATAGTTCTGAATCTATAAAAAGTATTGCCGTTAGAGACAGGACGGGATACAGATGCTTCTACGCACAATTTTAAATAAAAGCAAAAACCATTTTTCCTTCCTAATACCTAAAATTCAAGTAACATATTTAGTCAATGATATTTCCGCAGGAAACCATTTTAAATTGTGGATTCAGCAAAATCCGGATAAAACTGGTTGTAATGTAAATAATGTAAATAATGTAAACAATGTAAACAATGTAAATAATGTAAATAATGTAGGCAACGTAAACAAATTAAACAACCCCCTATTACCCATCCAAGGTGAAAGTTTGGCCAAGAAGGTTTTCTGAAATGATTTTCCTTCCTTCCCATTCCTCCCTTTCTTAGATAACCAATGACTTCCCATACGTCCTTTTCCCATCAGCTCTCATCATTTCACCTTTACTTCCCCCTTAACATCTCAGATAAGCATTTCTCTCAAGAGTGAAGGTTTAAAAAAAATACTGTAGCGATCGAGGGCAGAATTTTTTCAATTTTTCAAGAAAATTTGATATTTTTTTAACTATATGTTTCCCTGTTACGCACTTCTTGCCCTGTAGGGGGGGGGGCAAGCTTTCTTAAAGGGACTGTAAAGGAAAAATGAAAGGGGGTATAGGCTAAAAGCTAATCACTGTAGCTCTTGATCGAGACCCATGAAAGTTTTATCTGATGTTCCTGTCTCGAGAAATTGATATATAACTGTGTTAAAATTATACGAAAGTTTAAATATGTAAAATTTAGAAAATCTTAAACTTAAATCACGTGACCAGAACTATCACCAATGGCAGAGCAGTATACTGGTCATGTGTCTCCGCCTGTATCAATTGACCACTTTACTGCACTGCCATTGGTGGAATTTCTGGTCAAGTAATACTGGACGTATAAATAATATTTTGAATTAAATCTATTAATAATAGAAATAACAAATATAAAATTAGAATTGGAGTAAACCTAAGTTACAGTTAGCTTTCTCTGGGATATCATCGTTTTCAGATTGGTTGCATATTTGTTGAAATTTGATCTTTTTAAACCCTTATATTATACTTTTACACAAAATTGTATATATATTAATTTTCGTATAAATTTGACAAAGTTGTAAATTCATTTTACAGCTGTTGGAAGTATAAATTTTGTAAAAACACAAGAACAAAAAATCGATTTGAATTGAACACAGCCAAATCTGCATGCAACAACTTAAAATTTCCTTTTTTCGACTTCAAACCCTAAAAAAAGCACTTTTGTTTTGAAAAATTTTCGAAAAAGGGGGGGAAACCCCCCCTTAACCCCCCCCCCAAACCCTAACAAAATAATATATTGCCCCACCCTAGCAAAAGTCCTAGTTGCGCCTCTGCTCTAAGGTATTCTTCTTTTAACCCCTTCTCTCTCCCTTTCCAATTTCCTTGTAATTTTAATCCTTCCTTGCCACACACTTCCCTGCCTCCCCTTGAATCCCTGTATACCGGAGCCTGCCTATAATTTACGCAGAAATTGTTTTAGATAAAGAATATTTGCAAACCATACACCGACATATACGCAGAACCATGCCGCTCTACCCAGAATAATCTGCATATTAAATTTCATTTCAAATCTTTAATTTGTTCTTAAAATTTGTTTTAAGTAATTGTTTACCTCGCTCTCTCCCTTCCTTCCCTCCTTCCAACATGCTTGCTCCAGTCTTTCAAGTAATATCTAGATATTTTAATGTTCTAATGCTTTTTTCCACACTTGATCCTTTTCTCTCAACATGATCCTTTTTTTCCACACTTGATCTTTTTCTCTCGTCATGATCCTTTCTCTTACCCTGATCCTTTTCTCTTACCCCTGATCCTTTACTCTTACCCTGGATCCTTTACTCTTACCCCGGATCCTTTACTCTTATCCCTGATCCTTTACTCTTAGCCCTGATCCTTTACTCTTAGCCCTGATCCTTTACTCTTACCCCTGATCCTTTACTCTTACCCCGGATCCTTTACTCTTACCCCTGATCCTTTACTCTTACCCCTGATCCTTTACTCTTACCCCGGATCCTTTACTCTTATCCCTGATCCTTTACTCTTAGCCCTTATCCTTTACTCTTAGCCCTGATCTTTTACTCTTACCCCTGATCCTTTACTCTTACCCCTGATCCTTTACTCTTACCCCGGATCCTTTACTCTTACCCCTGATCCTTTACTCTTACCCTGGATCCTTTACTCTTACCCCGGATCCTTTACTCTTATCCCGGATCCTTTACTCTTACCCCGGATCCTTTACTCTTACTCCGGATCCTTTACTCTTACTCCGGATCCTTTACTCTTACCCCGGATCCTTTACTCTTACCCCGGATCCTTTACTCTTACCCCGGATCCTTTACTCTTACTCCGGATCCTTTACTCTTACCCCGGATCCTTTACTCTTACCCCGGATCCTTTTCTCTTATCCCGGATCCTTTACTCTTACCCCTGATTCTTTACTCTTACCCCTGATCCTTTACTCTTACCCCGGATCCTTTACTCTTACCCCGGATCCTTTACTCTTATCCCGGATCCTTTACTCTTACCCCGAATCCTTTACTCTTACTCCGGATCCTTTACTCTTACTCCGGATACTTTACTCTTACCCCTGATCCTTTACTCTTACCCCTGATCCTTTACTCTTACCCCGGATCCTTTACTCTTACCCCGGATCATTTACTCTTATCGCGGATCCTTTACTCTTACTCCGGATCCTTTACTCTTACTCCGGATCCTTTACTCTTACTCCGGATCCTTTACTCTTACCCAGGATCCTTTATTCTTACCCCGGATCCTTTACTCTTATCCCGGATCCTTTACTCTTAGCCCGGATCCCTTTCTCTCAGCACTATCTTTTTTCTCAACCTTTTCCGACTTGATTTCTTTGACTCTATTTTGAAATTGGTTTTCTTTCGTATTTTAAAAATGTTCTCGTCCTTTTTTCGATCCATGCTAAACGCTAAAACATTAATTTTATCAACTAACTAATTTGATTTATATTAGAAAATCAAAATTGTTATTTCCCTAAACATAATAATATTTCATTATGATATTTTCATCAAAAGCAGAGAAGACTTTTCTTCGAAATTTTCTCTCAAACCGATTCCCAATAAAGGAACTGAGTTTTTGTCACAAACTTAGATTTTTTAATTGCTATATCTTTGCAACCAAATGTTGTAGCGTTATGAAATTTCAAACTATGGTTCATGCTTGATCAAATATTCTAAGTGTTTGAATTATCCAAGGTTTAAACACGCCGGTTGCAAAGATATAGGGAAGAGCTTTGTGGCAAAAACTAAATTCCTTCGTTTTCTGGACACTTTTTTCTAATTTTTTCTCCATCTAGTCCATGATGCTGCCTTTCCTGATCCGTCTCCGTCTTTCTCCTATTCCTGGATTTTTCTTTGATTTTCATTCACTTTGTCTTTCCCCTTCTCTCTCTAGTTTTGTTTTTGGTTTGAGGATTGGTAAAACATGAATGTTTATCTGATAATCTTATTTGGTTAAACCTGTCAACCAAGCATCAAAAATATTTGCAATAAAAATCAATCTTTCTACTCCCTCCCTCCCTGCATAACAGTTCTTTCCAAAAAAAAACACTCTGTTCTAAAAATTTCCCTGTTCTAGCTGTGCAAAACTTTATTCACATTTTACGATTATTTCCCTTGTTTTTCACTGAGTCACTTTTACAACCCTTGGAGGGCTTTGTTTCAGACCAAACCTTGATAGAAGAGATGATTATTTATAGGTTTTAAACACCGTACACCGACCTGATGCTGTACAGTACTTAAAGGGACTGTAAACGTAATTTAAAGTGATCCTCCATTTGTATAGTGGTATATCAGATACAAGAAATCTTTCACTGATCAAGGATTGACTGAGTTATCCTTATTTTCTCTACATAAACACTGTTAAATTTTGGTATGTATATTTTTCTACATTTAAAAAAATCCGTTTATTCTCTGGAAGTTGAAGAAATTTCATTCAAATTTTCGAAAACTATGATGGACATAAAATATTTAAGTTTTTGAGAAATATGTAAAGTCAGCTGAAGTCCACTTTACCAGCATACAGCTTAAGCACAATCTCAATCACAAACGTACGGATTTCTCTGCTGTTGATGCTCAGATAAAGGTTTAAAGGGAACCGTTGTGAATCGTGAATGGAAGAGTTACTTGAAATTACCTCCCTGTAAGATGTAAGTGTACAGCGTACAGTGTACAGACGTTAGATGTAGGTTTAGGCAGATTGAATTAGTGCAGGTCCAGTATACATAATCCTTTCCTCACGAGTACACGCTTAACAGAGCCATCCCAGATACAATTCAACTTTTTATACAGTGAGAAAGTTCGTTAACATTACGTAGAAAAGAGTTAACCATTAGATAGAATAGAGGTAACCCAACACTAGATAAAATAGAGTTAACCCAACACTAGATAGAATAGATTTAACCTAACACTAGATAGAATAGAGTTAACCTAACACTAGATAGAATAGATTTAACCTAACACTAGATTGAATAGAGTTAACCTAACATGAAGTAAAATAGAGTTACCCTAAAGAACCACAGTTAATAGAAATAATTGAAAAGTAAATTCTCTAATAGACATAAGAGTTGATAACAAAGAAATAAAACCACCAGAGTGCTTTGATAATTGGAAGAGAAAGATTGCAATTTTACAATATCTTTATCAAACCCAGTGTTTAAATCAATTAAATGAAATCAATTATATTAAGGGTAATCCTATAAATTATTTAGTAGCCCAGGGTTTATTATCTGGTCAGGTTCCAGCTACCTGGCTCTAAACTGATTAATTTCCTGTAATAAATTGCAAATTTTGCCGAGTTGGTTCCAACCTTGCAGACTTCTGCGGTACTTTCCTTATGCAGTATAATTACAGTTTACAATTTGTTATTCTCCGTTTACTGTTTATACCTGACCTGTTTTTAGAAGTCCACTGTGATGAAGCAGGGTTGGGTTGCTGGTAGAGCAAAGTGCAGCAGGGTTGGGTTGATGGTAGAGCAAAGTGCAGCAGGGTTGGGTTGCTGGTAGAACAAAGTGCAGCAGGGTTGGGTTGCTGGTAGAGCAAAGTACAGCAGGGTTGGGTTGCTGGTACAGCAAAGTACAGCAGGGTTGGGTGCTGGTAGAACAAAGTGCAGCAGGGTTGGGTTGCTGGTAGAGCAAAGTACAGCAGGGTTGGGTTGCTGGTAGAGCAAAGTACAGCAGGGTTGGGTTGCTGGTACAGCAAAGTGCAGCAGGGTTGGGTTGCTGGTAGAGCAAAGTGGAGCAGGGTTGGGTTGCTGCTAAAGAAAAGTACAGCAGGATTGGGTGGCTGGTAAAGCAATGTACAGCAGGATTGGGTTGCTGGTAGAGTAAAGCACAGCAGGGTTGGGTTGCTGGTAGAGCAATGTACAGCAGGGTTGGGTTGCTGGAAGAGCAAAGTACAGCAGAGTTCGGTTGCGTGCGGAGCAAAGTACGTTAGGATTAGGTTGCGGATAAAGCAAAATATTGCAGTAGAAAAAAGTACAGTAGGCTTGAGTAGCAGGTATAGGTTGGGATAGAGTAGAATATGACATGGTGGGCTTTCTGGTGGAGCAAAATATTGCAAGGTTGGGTTTCTGGTGGATAAAAATATAAAAGGGCTGGGTATCTGGTAGAACAAAGTATGGTATGTTTAAGTTGCAGGTATAAAGAAAAGTACAGTAGGATTGAGTTAAGGGTAGAGCAAAGCACAACAAGGTTTAAATGTGGTAAAATATTGCTTGGTTTGGTTTCTGGTAGAGCAAAGTAAATCAGGGGTTGGTTCTAGTAGAGACAGGAGCAATTTGATTTTTTACTGGGAGAGCAAAATAAAAAATGACTGGATTGCTGGTAGGGCAAAGTAAAACTGGGTTGAGTTGCGGGTGCAAGTCAATGTATTTCTCAAACAATGTAAGGTTTTAAGGTGTATCTGGAACATGATCAGGTTTAAAGGTATGTTCGGAACAAGATTGATTTCCATGGTATATCAGGAGAAAGGTTAGGTTTTAAGGAATATCTGGATCAAGGTTAGGTTTCAAGGAATGACTGGATCAAGGTTAGGTTTCAAGGAATGCCTGGATCAAGGTTAGGTTTCAAGGAATGTCTGGATCAAGGTTAGGTTTCAAGGAATACATGGATCAAGGTTAGGTTTTAAGGAATGCCTGGCTCATGGTTAGCTTTCAAGGAATGCTTGGATCAAGGTTAGGTTTCAAGGAATACCTGGATCAAGGTTAGGTTTTAAGGAATGCCTGGATCAAGGTTAGGTTTCAAGGAATGCCTGGAAAAAGGTTAGGTTTAAAGGAATGCCTGGAAAAAGGTTAGGTTTCAAGGAATGCCTGGAAAAAGGTTAGGTTTCAAGGAATGCCTGGAAAAAGGTTAGGTTTCAAGGAATGCCTGGAAAACGGTTAGGTTTCAAGGAATGCCTGGATCAAGGTTAGGTTTCAAGGAATGCCTGGAAAGGTTTCATGGAATATCTGCAGCAAAATTAGGTTTAAGGATGGTAGGAACAAAGCTAAGTTTCATGGTATATCTGGAAAAGGTTAGATTTCAAGGAATATCTGGAGCAAGGCTAGGTTTCAAGTATTGTAAGAAAGAAAATTGGATAATGGGTATGAGAGCAGAGTAGAGGATCGTGAAGCCGGATTTCTCTAATTAAATTGACAGTAGATGAATAGATTTCAGTTGATGAATAGACTCTGATAAATAAATATTATTTTGAAATATAGAAAACCATTAAACGCCAAATTTCAGAATTGAAATTTCAACGGCATTTCTATTCTCTAAAGTTGAGTTCTAATCAAATACAAAGAGGGTAGTTTATATATATATATTATCGCACAAAACCAATCAAACCTTATAATTTTATAACAGGTTTTCAATATATAGGGTTCCAGGAATACAGGGTATCCTAAAGATCTTAAAGAGCGTTTTGGACTCAGGGTGTACATGAATTCTTAGACTACAGGGTGTACATGAATTCTTAGACTACAGGGTGTACATGAATTCTTAGACTACAGGGTGTACATGAATTAATGTGAGGAAGGGATAGAGGGATGGAGAGGTAAAGACTTTAAGACATAGGAAAATGGGAGGGAAATTGAAAGGCTTAAAAAGTGTTCAATTCAAAATATTGTGATTTCAAACATTTTGATGAAACATTTTGAATTAAAATCTTAATTTTCAACAGCTTCAGAAAAAAATATCTTTTGTTCAAAATTAAACCGAATTTGAAAATGTTAAATGTATACTGTGTGAACTGCGTAATCTCAGTTTAGAGAATTTCCACATTTTAAGTGTTAGTCTCTTTACATTCCATATCGGATTCTTTAAATATATCTCGATTGACTGGTTGGCAGATGGATTGGGACGCATGCGTCAATGGCTAGGTTTAAATCGAATATTTGCGTATCGGGCCGAGGGAAGGGGGGGATACCTCCAACAGGTCCCGAGGATACAAGATCGATATCTCCGGCTAGAGTACGAATTCTCTCCGTCCTGTTTGTACAAAGAGACAAATTAAACTCCAGTTAGATTCATATTAAAGGGACTTTGCACGTAATTTCATACGACCCTCCATGTTAAGAGTGACGTGTGTTTGATTCACAATGGACCCTTTAAATACTCTAAGAATTTAAGAATCAATTGGGAAGAGATCGTCGGTTTTCCATCTTATAACGTGATGAATTCTGTAATTAATTATTTTATTGTAATTTATAATTATTTTGTAATTTAAAATTATCTTGTAATTTATAATTATTGTAATTTATAATAGAATTATTAATTATTATTAATGGAAGAAGGATGAGCTAGGACGGATAAATGAAGAAAAATGATAAAAACGGGTAAATATAGAAGAAGACTGAGAACGAATAAATTAAGAAGAAGGATAAGAACGGATAAACGAATAAGAAGGATAAAAAACGGATAAACGAAGAAGAAGGATAAGAACAGATAAATAAAGAACAAGGATGAGAACAGATAAATAAAGAACAATGAAGAACAAGGATGGGAACGGATAAAAGAAGAAGAAGGATGAGAACGGATAAATTAAGAAGAAGGATGAGAACGGATAAATTAAGAAGAATAATGAGAACGGATAAATGAAGAAGAATGAGAACAGATAAATGAAGAACAAGGATGAGAACGGATAAATATAGAAGAAGACTGAGAACGAATAAATGAAGGAGAAGGATGAGGACGGATAAATGAAGAACAAGGATGAGAACGGATAAATGAAGAACAAGGATGAGAACGGATAAATGAAGAAGAAGGATGAGAACCGATAAATGAAGATGAAGAATGAGGATGAGAATGAAGGAATGAAGAAAGAGGATGAGAATGAATGAATAAAAAACCTGGATGAACTGGATAGGGTGGAGATGCACATGTTTAAATCCGGAAACAAATTGAATTATAAAATCTCACGTATTCTAGCAGTGAAGACCAAACAAGGCTGTTTCTCCAAAACAATGCAGTTCTAGGGTTAAAGATTAATTGACTACCTCCCATATTCCTGAACAAACCTAATTTTCAACATTTAGTGTTTTATTCCTCCCCGCTCCTTTCAACCCCTAACCTTCCCCTTCAAACCCCATAACCTTCCCCTTCCGACCCCCTAGGCTTCCCCTTCCAACCCCCTAACCTTCCCCTTTCAACCCCCTAACCTTCCTCTCCAACCCTCTAACCTTCCCATTCCAATCCCCTAACTTTCCCCTTCCAACCCCTAAACTTCCCATTCCAACCCCCTAACCTTTCCCTTCCAACCCCCTAACCTTCCCCTTTCTACCCTGCTTCCGTATCAACCCTCACCATAGAAATACACCCATGCTACCCAAATATCCGTCTCAATCATATCCGGCCCCTCAACCCCGTAACCTATCCCTCGCGCTCCAATGTTTGCTAAAACCCTTTCATAACCTAACCTAACCTTTCTACATAATGTCCTTAACCACAACCCCCACTGATACCAACCACATTATCTAACCACTCCCTCTAAACCCTTCATTCACAAAGCATAAATACTTCTGTCCAACCCCCGTTTTGAAGTCCTAAATCTGCCTCTTCGACAATCCATACCATCTTAATATCTGTAGACCTATATTATGGATTTGCAAATTTTTGTGTGTCGACATCAGTCAAAATGCAGGGGTCAATATAATTCCCAAAAAAGCTGATTTTCTCGATCCAAAAATAATTTTTTGCCCCCAAAGCCCCCATTGCCCCCAATTTGAAAAAAATGCCCCTAATTTAAAAAAAAATGCCCCCAATTAAATTTTTTTTTCAAATTCCACTAACACAATGCCCCCAATTAAGAAAAACATTTTTAAATTCCACTAACACATTTGCCCCCAATTTAAAAAATAAATGCCCCCAATTAAATAAAAATGCACCCAATTTTTTTTAAAATTATCATTAAAAAAATTTGCCCCCAATTCAAGAATTTGCCCCCATTTCTTTCAAATTTGTCAATCCCAAATGGGATTGAAAAAGGAATTATATTGACCCCTGTCAAAATGTTGTTTCATTTCTTAATAAATAAGACTTGGTTTTACATCCACATACACAGGACTTAGATCATAATTTCCTTGAGCAACATGATTCCGTCTTTTCTGCAATATCTCCCGTAAGCCCTACTCCTGGATGTTTCTCCGTCCTCTCCGACCCGGAAGAGTTGAAACTAAGCAATATCATCCTTCTCCTCTCCCACTCATTCCACCACACCAGGAGTGCGGGGCTCATTTTACTGCATGCTGTTTAGAAAAATATATGGACAATCAAGGGGAACAAGACAATCAAGGATTATTTTTCTAGTCGTTGAAACATTCCCCAGCATATACCCAGCATATAGCCAACATATACCCAGCATTAGCCAACATATAGCCAACATATACCCAGCATATAGTCAACTTATAGCCAACATATAGCCAACATATACCCAGCATATAGCCAACATATATACCCAGCATATAGCCAGCATATACCCAACATTACCCAACATATAGCCAACATATACCCAGCATTACCCAGCATATAACCAACATTTACCCAGCATATAGCCAACATATACCCAGCATTATCCAACATATTGCCAACATATACCCAGCATATTGCCAACATATACCCATCATTATCCAACATATAGCCAACATGTACCCAGCATATAGCCAACATATACCCAGCATCATCCAACATATAGCAAACATATACCCAGCATATAGCCAACATATACCCATCTTATAGCCAACATATACCCATCATTATCCAACATATAGCCAACATGTACCCAGCATATAGCCAACATATACCCAGCACTATCCAACATATAGCCAACATGTACCCACCATATAGCCAACATATACCCAGCATTAGCAAAATATAGCCAACATATACCCAGCATATAGCCAACTTATAGCCTACATATAGCTAACATATAGCCGACATATCGCTAACATATTCACAACATATCGCTAACATATTCACAACATATAGCCAACATATACCGAACATATACCCGACAGATAGCCAGAATATACCCAGCATTAACCAACATATAGCCAACATATACCCAACATATAGCCAGCATATACCCAGCATTAGCCAACATATAGCCAGCATATACCCAGCATTAACCAACATATAGCCAACATATAGCCAACATATAGCCAACATATACCCAACATATAGCCAGCATATACCCAGCATTAACCAACATATAGCCAACATATTGGCTTGATTTGCAGGTTATGTAGATTTAAGCGCATAGAGATTTATGTTTTAAAAGCACATTTCAGCTTCTCCGTGGTCGGCTTTCAAACTTTCAAAATGTTTTTAAATTATTTTGAAGTCATGATAAACAAATTCACCATTTCGATCAGCATATATCTTTATTGGATTTGGAATGAGACGCAAAGATAAAAATTATTTTTCCTGCTTTTTGCCTAAAATGTCATAATTTTCACAATTCTGCGATGATTAGGTAAAAAACACAGCAGGAGCATTTAATAAAACCAAATACCAAATATTTTATCAGGATTGTAAGAAAATTCATAAATGTTTTGAAAGCTCTTCTCTAAATCTGACCATATGGGAGAAATTGAAAAGTGATTTTTGCTTATATTTCTCTATGAGCAAAGAGCTATTTAACCTACAAACCAAACCAATGTTTGCTTTTGCATTTTTATTTTTTTGGATGAACACTTTAGAAAAAGTTCTTTAGCTAGTGATCTGTCAAGCAACTATGAACAATGTCGCATATTTTGTACAATTTGATAAATCAATAAGATCTAATATTTGAGTAGTCTACGCAAATGTGTTGACCCCAAAGGAAACTCGAGAGATTCGTTAACGATACTCTCTTAAACCTGCTCTGGTGGTAAAGATTATGATTGTTGTGTATACTCTATTTAACTAACGCCTCTATTATAGGGAATGAGTTTATGATATGGTTTACATGGGTGCGGAGGGGGATCAATTCTCAGGTAACAGGAGGGGGGGGGGGGGGGTGTTGGGGGGTCTGTAAGCAAAATTTCAATTGATCTTTCGTATAAAAACGAAACGTTTTTTCTGATTAAGTCTGAATTATATAATCATTCAATATAAACCAAACTCTCTGAAATTTTTGAATACCTCAAACAATCCTGCTGTGCAACCATTCATATTATAATATATAGAGTTGGAGTTGTTTACTGTACATAAAGGGACTGTAAACGTAGTTTCAAATGACCTTCCATTTTAAGAGGGGCATGTCCGATTCAGAACGGTCCCTTTAAACCTTTATTTGATCTAGCTTGAAAAGTGTTCAGTTCTGCAATAATCAATTTTCAAAATTAAAAACATGGATATCTTAATCTTTCTTAATCAGCAAAAATTGTTGAGGGTACTGTTGTGAATCAGACATGCCAGTCTATTCATTAGGGTCATAAGAAATTACGCCCACAGTCTCTTTAATCAGCACTAGGAATAAGGACATGCTCGGTCTCTTTAATCAGCACTAGGACTATATGAACATGTACAGTCTCTGTAATCAGCACTAGGACTATAAGAACATGTACAGTCTCTGTAATCAGCACCAGGACTAAAAGGACATGTACAGTCTCTTTAATCAGCACTAGGGCTAAAAGGACATGTACAGTCTCTTTAATCAGCACTAGGACTATAAGAACATGTACAGTCTCTTTAATCGGCACTAGGACTATAAGAACATGTACAGTCTCTTTAATCAGCACTAGGACTATAAGGACATGTACAGTCTCTTTAATCAGCACCAGAACTAAAAGGATGGCATCGTAGAAAACATCTCCATTGAAATACTTTTAATAATTCAAATTCATGAATAAAGTACAAAATAGGATTTTTTCATCTAACAGAACTCATAGTTTGAAATATTTAAGGTCTACGACATGGGGTTGCAAAGATATAGGGATTACAGAATCAGAGTTTGATGCAGTCTCATTTTTTAAAAAATTAATTATTAAGAATTCAAAAATTTATAAAAGATTCTTTGTTTAATCTCATTTTATGCCACAAATCTGTTTTGTCTCACTTTTTGCACTAATTACAAACATCTTTATCAGTGTTTGCTTTTTATAGGATAAATGTTTTGAAAATTGTATAAGAAAATGGGTCAGGAGACTTATGGAGTAATTTTTTTGGGAAATTTTTTTTAATGTCTATTTCTAAAAATCAAAATCATTTTTTAATGTTGACGTTTTCTTCTGTCTCATCTTTCTCCTTTTTTCTTCTTTTTTCTAGTTTTTTCTTTTTTCTTTTTAAAGTTTGCGTGGAATTTTCAGGTTAACCATATCCGATGATAGGTTCACATAATAAATCTGTTTAATGTAATGTTATATTCATTATTGACAGTTGTTTCAATGTTTTTAACCCCCTAGTAACAACAAACTTTTTACGCTTAAAAAACAGTTAAATATTTTTCTCCAACATAAATTAAAACAAAACACCAAGGTCATTTTCTTTGGAGGGAAAAATTGAACAAGAAACTGGATGCTTAGAAAATTAACAAGGCCAATAAAGCANTTTCTTAAATTATCATATAATATATCTTAATTTATCTTGACTAATATCTTCAAGGATTGAATGTTTGAACCTGGAGCTGGAGCACACTAAACAATGTTTAGAAGAATCCAACTCCAGGGTTCTAGTTGAGAGATGCCCAGAGGATATTCAAACCATCAATTCTCAGGTAACAGGAGGGGGGGGGGGGGGAGGTTAAAGGGTCTGTAAGCAAAATTTCAATTGATCTTTCGTATAAAAACGAAACGTTTTTTCTGATTAAGTCTGAATTATATAATATATATATATATATATTATAATAGAATGATAGGATTTTAAATGAGTGACAGGGTAGAGAATAGGTTTAATAAAAACTGCAGATTTTAGCATAAACAAAAGATAGTTGGTTGGAATGATATAATATAACATTGCAATATTTAAACTGCGAGTTTGAGTCATAAACCCTTGATGGGTCATTCTACAGGACAACCCTGAGCATTTTAGCAAAGGATACATGAGGTTTGATAGAATTAGCCCTAAATACACCCAGAAGAAATTCTGCTCCTTGCAGTTTTCGAAATGTGTAATCTATAATTAATATTTAGGAGGCGAAGATTATTGAACTCAGGAAAACTTGTACTTTCAATTGCAATGTACTTATTACAAGGTGCTGAACTCTAATTATTGTACTTTCAATTGCAATGTACTTATTACAAGGTGCTGAACTCTAATTATTGTACTTTCAATTGCAATGTACTTATTACAAGGTGCTGAACTCTAATTATTGTACTTTCAATTGCAATGTACTTATTACAAGGTGCTGAACTCTAATTATTGTACTTTCAATTGCAATGTACTTATTACAAGGTGCTGAACTCTAATTATTGTACTTTCAATTGCAATGTACTTATTACAAGGTGCTGAACTCTAATTATTGTACTTTCAATTGCAATGTACTTATTACAAGGTGCTGAACTCTAATTATTGTACTTTCAATACAATGTACTTATTACAAGGTGCTGAACTCTAATTATTGTACTTTCAATTGCAATGTACTTATTACAAGGTGCTGAACTCTAATTATTGTACTTTCAAT
>NW_019397237.1:74171-89179 GCF_000591075.1 Eurytemora carolleeae
CGTATATAAAGTACATGAGAGTATAGGAATGAGGTTGCGTATATAAAGTACATGAGAGTATAGGAATGAGGTTGCGTATATAATGTACATAAGAGTATAGGGATGAGGTTGCGGATAGACGTATATGAGAGAATAGGAATGAGGTTGCGGATATAAAGTACATGAGAGTATAGGAATGAGGTTGCGGATAAACGTATATGAGAGTAAAGGGATGAGGTTGCGTATATAAAGTACATGAGAGTATAGGGATGAGGTTGCGTACATAAAGAAGGAACTGATTGACGCAAGATCGCGTAAAGCTGCTGCCGAAGATGACCTAAATACCGTGAAAGGAACTGTTGAAACACTAAACAACAATGTCAATGCTCTCTCTAACGAAGGTGACACCCCTCCTTCTGAACAAACTTCTGTGATTATGCAATTCCGGATTAAGTTCGCGGATGCAAATATTTGTTCGCGCATTTTCGAACATTTACAAAAATCAAAAACTTTTGGGCAAATTTTTTTGTAATTTTGAGCATCCATAAATATTCCCTGGGGTCATGTGAGATCCAACACAAAATTTAGGCCCGATCGGTTCAGCCGTTTTGACGTTTATTGGACACAAACAGACAGACAAAGTATATATAGACTATAAGATCTGTCTGGTTTAATATCTTTAATCTAATATATTTCTGGTTTAATTATCTATCTTTTCTCAATATATTTCTCGTAATAAGCTTCTCAGTATTTTCTCTTTCATGGAGATGATTAGATCTTCTATTCAAGCGTTAGATAATAGAAAAAATACAAAAGCTTTCTGAAAATATATTTTTAATTTTTCAGGAGAATTTCTTAAAGAGCAGTTAGGAGCTACGGAGAAGAGGTTGCAGGAGAAAACTAGGAATTCAAACAAACAAATTTTTATTTATTCAGAGCTAACAAATTTAGAATTTTGGATATCGAGATCAATGCATGCACTTAATCTTCTCTTTTTCTTAATCTTCAGATTAATTAACTGATCGGAATTAAGGATATTCCATTTTCAGCTGAGAACTTCTAACTTTTGTGTCGGATACTCATAATCCCGATTCTTTGATCTCGATATTCACGTGGCCACTTTTAATTTGAGCAACAATACCATTTCAGTTTATCCTTATACCTGGTTAAACGTCTGACTGGAAAATTACTATGCGAGATATCGAATAAAGATTAGATTATTCGGCAAATAAACATATGATCAAGCTTAAGCATTGTATCAAAATCCACAATACAAGATTTCCTAGCTCAGAGCTCGGAACCTTTAAATGAGATATAGCACTAATCATCAACGCATAAATTCGATATCGACATCACAGTACTTTTAATTTGAACGATGTAAGGGTAACATCCATGAAGATTTTGTGACTTATGACAGATATTCAACCCGTTGAACCTCACACTAAACTAAACTAGTGGGTTGGTCGAATAGGACTATGATAGGCCAGGTACTGTAAAAAGTCTGGCCGCGCCAGCAAAGTTAAAACTAAGTTGGCATAGGATAGGGTCGGCCGGTATTTGCGTCACTAAGGCTGGTACAATGAGTCGGTCCGGTCCGAATTCAAATTGACCCTAGACCCCGGTGACCTCATTTAGTTTTTCTGAAGGGATTAATAGTACAACACAGTTTCGACCACACAATATTCTTCGGAATAAACTTGTAAAAAGAAAAAACGACAAAATTCCCAAAATAATGAAATATTGTAAGAATATTTGTTCAGCGAATCTGAACATCTCTCCAAACTTCTCCTCTCAATCCAATCCCAACCTGGACAGGTACTTTTATACTCGGAGTAATATCTATCCAAGAAAGTTAGAAAACTAAATTCAACCAAAGGAAATGAGTCTTTGCCACAAACTCGAATTTTCTAATCTCTATATCTATTACATCTGATGGTGTAAACCTTTGATATTTCAAACTTGGATTATCTATTATTACAGAACTTATAGTTTGAAATATCTAAAATATTCGACCATGGGTTGCAAAAATATTGGAATTAGAAAATCAGAGTTTGCGGAAAAGACTCAATTCCTTTCTAATTATTGTAGAATCTTAAACTATCCTATTTTTGAAAAACTTAATAGTTAATATTTCTAGGATGAAAAAGCCAAAGTTCAGATTGAAGATCTGCAGAATGAACTACGAATATCCCAGGTATATTTATACAGAAGTAAAATGACCAATGAACGCCGACTTAAATCTTGAAACATTAAATACCATTTCAAGTGGAACCAACCATATTTGAGCCGCGGCTCAAATTTTTTAATTCTGCCTCTGAGCCGGGAATTTAAGAGAGTATCGTTGAACAAAACTCACGAGTTTCTTATTTGGGTTCTAGACATTTGCGTAGATTTTAATTAAAGAAATAAGAAAACCTCATGAAATAATTTCCTTAACAAAAATATTGGTATCTACAAAACTGCCCTGACCCCATTCATAAAACCGGGTTTCCGATACTGGGTTTCATTACGATACTCTGTCTTAAGCTTTGAGCTCAGGGTGCTTTACGCCCATCTTCGATTCTAACTTTTAATTGATCATAAGCTTTAAACGTTGAGATATAAAATCTAGTTTATCTGTTCAGGATGAGGTGAAAGCAAGGCTGAATGAGATCTCCGGGATCAAGGATCGACTGAGAACGGAGACAGAAATTGTCCAACAGAGAGATATAGGAATATACCGATCCACTTAATATCTAACTATCTTCTTTTTTGGGTTTAAAATTAGAAATATCTAGTTCTTAATAATTAGATTATCATTGAAACAAAAAATATCCTTGAAACAACGAATTTCCTTGACACCAATGAGACCAAAATTATCCTTGAAATTAACCAAGATTATCCTTAAAACCATGATTATCCTTGAAATCCTAGCATTTAAACCAAGATTATCCTCAAACCAAGATTATAATCTTAAAAACCAAGATTGTAATCATTGAAACTGGGGTTGTAATCATTGAAACCAAGATTGTTATCATTGAAACCATGATTATAATCCTTGAAACCATGATTATAATAATTGAAACCAAGATTATAATCCTTGAAACCATGATTATAATGATTGAAACCAAGATGGTTTTTAATGCATTTGTATTAAAATGTAAAAGTCTAAAAATCAAATAAAAAAATCATCATCGATTTATATGTAAATATTCTAAAATGATATAACAAGATGATTGCAATATTTTCTAGAAATCGCTCGATTGAATGGACAGGTAAAACAGGGAGGGAGGGAGGATATATTGATGGTTAAGGATGGGGGGGGGGTAGGGGGGAGATAAATATTTTCAATGGTTTTGGTTGGTGTATGTTTGGCCGGTAGAAAAGGGAGGGTACTGGAGAGGGGGCGGGGGGGGGTATGTCGTGTAACTTTGGTTGGTAATTAAGTATCGTAGGACTAAAAAGAAGGATAGATTTAAATAAGAAGAAATGAAACAAAGAACGTAAAAGGAAAAAAATATGAATAGAAATGATATGTAGGGAAGGAAAATTTTGGTTTGAAGGGAAATAAAAAAGAATCATGAAAGTTGAATGTAAGAAAAGAGAATGTGAACAGGGAGAAAAAGAAGGAAAGAAAGGAAAGCAATGGGATATAAAGATAGAATGGAAAAAGGGGAAATTATAAAAGAGCTATGAATGCAGGATAATTAGGATAGAGCGGAATAAAAAACGAAAGATTAAAGATAAAAAGAAGAAGAGAAAGTATAAATGAGTTAGTAAAGGAAGGAGGATAAAGATACAAGAGCAGAACAAAAAAGAAGAAAATTAACCCGGAAGTTTGTGGTTACGGTGGGTGAAAACCACAACTTTGATACCCCCTCCTATTCTTCTATACTCCCTTATTCTGGACCCCTCCCTGGTAGACAAGAAGAGGAGTTCCTTGGACCGCCCATCTTAACCGTTGAGTTGACGAACCAGTAAAGGGAAGGGGGGGGGGGTAGAGAGAAGTGGGCGGGATAGGTGTCACAAATCTTGTTCCCAGAATAATTCCAATATTTGTTTATTTCAAGCTCTAACCTGTTTTTTCCTCTCTCTCTTGTATCTTTGTCAAGGGTAAAGAAATTGAGTCTTTGCCACAAACTCAGAATTTCTAATTCCTGTATTTTTTCAACCAGATGGCATGGACCTTTGATATTTTAAACTTAAATTATTTGATCTAACAGAATTCTTAGTTTAAAATACTTAAGGTATATGACGTTGAGGTGCTGAGATATAGGGATTAGATAATCAGAGTTTGTGGCAAATACTCAATTCCTTTATAACATTTGCTGTACAGTTTAATAACCCTTGCTTTTAGGTCAGCAGCTCAGTTAATTTTGCGCCAAATTGATTCGAGGATTAGTTTAAGTTTATGTATGTAATAAGCTTGTACAGTTTTCACAAGTTGAGTTCATGAATTTTGTGAGATTAACTTATAAAAACTGTTTTTAAATTTACCTTTATGAATTGTTTGTGATATAGGGTTTAAGGGAGGATGCAGATATTTTTTTGTCATCATAATTTGTTCTGCAATCCACAAAGCCGGAGAAAGGAGATGGAAGTGATTCATTATAATTGTTCTTTGTTACTTTTTAATCCATTCAATTTATTGTTTTCGGTTCATATTCATATTTATTTATTTCATATTTCTACATCCGTGTTTATTTACAACATTTTAGTTCCTTTTCCCTACTTTACAATGATCCTTTTGTAGATTGTTGTCCAGTTTAGTTCTAGTTTTAGTTTTCTATTTCCAGGTTCAATTTGTTGAAGAGGAGAAGGAAATTCTTAAATCGAGATCAGGGGACGTAGATTCTCTCCAGGTTTAGTTTAGTCTTAGTATCCTCTGTATTCTATATAGCATCTATATCTTAGGTATTATTTGTATACTCTGTATTCTATATAGGATCTGTATCTTCGGTATGTATTATTTGTATCCTCTGTCTCATTTGTATTCTATGCATCCTAGAACCCTCTGAAACTCAGTGTCTCCGTATCTCTTTACCTTCCAATTCTACCTCTTCGTGCTATCTTCTCTGTATCCTCTGTATCTACTGAATCCAAGGGTATCCAAGGGCAACCCTAATATGTTTAGGCGGAGATAAATCTACTAAGGAACAAGCTGAACCTGGTCGTCGAGGATCTAGAGGTTACTAGGGAGGATAACTCAACCCTCTCCAGGTATACAGGATACTCAACCCACTCCCAGTATAAAGGGTACTCAACCCTCTCCAGGTATACAGAATACTCAACCCTCTCTAGGTATACAGGATACTCAACCCTCTCCAGGTATACAGGATACACTCAACCCTCTCCAGGTATACAGGATACTCAAGCCACTCCCAGTATAAAGGATACTCAACCCTCTCCAGGTATACAGGATAATCAACCCTCTCCAGGTATACAGGATACACTCAACCATCTCCAGGTATACAGGATACTCAACCCACTCCCAGTATAAAGGATACTCAACCCTCTCCAGGTATACAGAATACTCAACCCTCTTCAGGTATACAGGATACTCAACCCTCTCCAGGTATACAGGATACACTCAACCCTCTCCAGGTATACAGGATACTCAACCCTCTCCAGGTATACAGGATACACTCAACCCTCTCCAGGGATACACTCAACCCTCTCCAGGTATACAGGATACACTCAACCCTCTCCAAGTATACAGGATACTCAACCCTCTCCAGGTGTACAGGAAACTTAAAGATAGGGTTGTCAAAAAGTCGACGGAACTTGATAAATTCCATAATATTTGTTGAACTCATAAAAAGTTCTATGACTTAGATTCTCTAGTTTATTGCAGCGTACGGTTGATTTTATTACCGCTTTAATTACTTTTCCCGTTCATTAGCTTTAGCCTTCACAATCAAGGGTCCGGAGAACTTGAAAACATAACAAACTAGCTGTTTTTATAATTCATCCACATACCATAAGAGGTTCTTAAGCAGCAAAGGAAAAAGTTTTTTGTAATTTTTATCTATTTTATATGTTTTTCCTTGATTTGTTGTTGATGTATTGTAATGTAATTTGTAATGTAGATGTTCTGTTGATGTGTTGTTGATGTGTTGTTGATGTTCTGTTGATGTGTTGTTGATATTTTGTTGATGTGTTGTTGATGTGTTGTTGATGTGTTGTTGATGTGTTGTTGATGTGTTGTTGATGTGTTGTTGATGTGTTGTTTATATGTTGTTGATGCGTTGTTGATGTGTTGTTGATGTGTTGTTGATGTGTTGTTGATGTGTTGTTGATGTGTTGTTGATATGTTGTTGATGTGTTGTTGGTGTGTTGTTGATGTATTGTTGATGTGTTGTTGATGTGTGTTGATGTGTTGTTGATGTGTTGTTGATATGTTGTTGATGTGTTGATGTGTCGTTGATATTTTTTTATTTTTTTGATGTGTTGATGTGTTGCTGTTGAGTTGTTGATGTGTTGTTGATATGTTGTTTATGTGTTGTTGATGTGTTGTTGATGTGTTGTTGATGTGTTGTTGATGCGTTGTTGATGTGTTGATGTATTGTTGATATTTTGTTGATGTGTTGTTGATGTGTTGATGTATTGTTGATATTTTGTTGATGTGTTGTTGATGTATTGATGTGTTGTTGATGTATTGATGTGTTGTTGATGTATTGATGTGTTGTTGATGTATTTGATGTATTGTTGATGTGTTGTTGATGTGTTGTTGATGTGTTGTTGATGTGTTGTTGATGTGTTGTTGATGTGTTGTTGATGTGTAGTTGATGTGTTGTTGATATGTTGTTGATGTATTGTTGATGTGTTGTTGATTTGTTGTTGATGTAATGTTGACGTGTTGACGTGTTGTTGATGTGTTGTTGTGTTGTTGATGTGTTGTTGATGTGTTGTTGATTTGTCGTTGATGTAATGTTGATTTGTTGTTGATGTGTTGTTAATATGTTGTTGATGTGTTGTTGATGTGTTGTTGATGTGTTGTTGATATGTTGTTGATGTGCAGTTGATGTAATGTTGATGTGTTGTTGATTTGTTGATGATGTGTTGTTGATGTGTTGTTGATGTGTTGTTGATGTGTTGTTGATGTGTTGTTGATGTGTTGTTGATGTGTTGTTGATGTGTTGTTGATGTGTTGTTGATGTTTGCTGTGTAGGGAGCTAGAGCAGCAGCAGGTTCTATACGGTGAGCTGAGGAAGATGCGAGGTATGGGAGAGGAACTAGAGATGCTCCAGCAGGCACAGAGGGATGTTGTCATTGCCAGGCAGATAAATTATTACTTAATATTCTATACATTATTTTTAAAACTATTTAGATACTTGTAGTTTCTCCCTCTTCCACCTTTAGTGAAACTTAAAGTTGTATAATATTAGATTACTCGCTTGGGAACCCAACTTTGCCTGGAGTTTCTAAAAAAATTAACTTTCAAAGCTTCTGTCAATGGGTTCATGAGTTATGATCAGACGACCTATAGTTCTATCTAAATTAAACTACAAACCCCTAAAATCTAAACAACTTTGAACTTTTCAGATTTGAATTTTAAAAAAATATTACCCAAGAATTCAACAAAACATTAAACAGCTACAAGGAATTGAGTTTTTCCCACAAACTAAAATTCTCTCATCCCTACGTCTTTGCAACCTGAGCTGGGAACTTTTGAATGGTGGATATCTGGATTAATGCTTAATCCACTCTTTTTCTTAATCTCCAGATTATGCTTGTTTTCCTCTTGTTATTAATCTCCAGATTGATTAACCGATCGGAATTAAGGATATCCCATTCTAAAGTTTTCAGCTCTGATGGTGTACTTGATATTTCAAACTTTGAATATTTGATCTAACAGAATTCTAAGTTTGTAATATTAACATTGGGTTGTGGCGATAAAGGGATTTAAAGATCAGAGTTTGTGATAAAGACTCAATTCCCATAACACCATAAATAAAATATTATTCTGAAATAAAATATATATTTTACAGGGAAAGAGGAGAAGAGGCGATGAATAAATATAACGAGGTTCGACAAGAGGCTGCCAGGCTCGAATCTGAACGAATGAGGCTCCTCAGAGAGGTTTGCACATCCATCGGCGTTAACGTTTGAAAATAATATAGTTTAATTTTTAAGACTAAGAAATCGGTTTTTGCCACAAACTCTTTCTTATTTTTCTTATCCCAACATGATGATGTAAACCTTTAATATTTCAAACCTAGATTATCTGATCTAACATAATTCATAGTTTAAAATAGAAAAAGATTAGAAAGTCAGAGTTTGTGGTGCAAAGACTCAATTCCTTTGCAAAAATACTTTCTCAAAAGACTTATTCAAACATAGATTGGATAAAAATAAGCGGAAGATTTCGCGTTTACTTTTAAATAAGGGATTATACTATTTTTCTTTCCCACAATTGTATTTTATAATTCTAAGAAGATAAGATTAAATTAGGCTGAAAAACCCTACTAAACACCCTATTTAATTATTGCTGAAAGAAAAAGAAAAAAATGAAAAGAAATCTTTAGTTTGAGAAAATATTTTCTTCCTCTTAGTTGTTTTGCGAACAATTAGGCTAACCAAGCGAATATTAATTGGTTGAGTCTACATAAAATACACAAAACTACAGAAAAACAAGACAAAAATTGAAATCTCAGTAGCGGATGCAGGATTAAAGAGAGAACATTCCTCCGTTAAACAGGACAAAAATTGAAATCTCAGTAGCGGATGCAGGATTAAAGAGAGAACCGTCCTCCGTTAAACAGGACAAAAATTGAAATCTCAGTAGCGGATGCAGGATTAAAGAGAGAACCGTCCTCCGTTAAACAAGACAAAAATTGAAATCTCAGTAGCGGATGCAGGATTAAAGAGAGAACCGTCCTCCGTTAAACAAGACAAAAATTGAAATCTCAGTAGCGGATGCAGGATTAAAGAGAGAAACGTCCTCCGTTAAACAAGACAAAAATTGAAATCTCAGTAGCGGATGCAGGATTAAAGAGAGAACCGTCCTCCGTTAAAAGTAGACAAAAAATTTATGGATTTCCTGCAAAATATCATTACTTGTCATATCAAAATAAAATCCCCAATAGAGCAACTTATTTTGAATTAGAATATATTCATCAAACTAGATATTTAACAATATTCTTCCATTAAATTGATTAATCCACACCGGATTATTCTTAGATTGCTCAGTTGAAATCTGGTCGCGGGATTGGAGAACAAGATAAGATTGATCAAACTAAACCTGTCGGAGGTGAACCCGTCCCATCAGTAAACCTTCAAGGGAGGAGATTATTCCAGATTAAACCTGCTCGTCATCAATTTGATTTTAATGCTCAAAATTTTCCAGAATTTCAAGTCATGAAAGTTTAGTCATGCATGGAAAATTAGCTTCACAAGCTTGACTGAACAAGTTCCTGGTTTGAATTTAAATTAAGGAATATCTCCTGATAATAGATCATGGAGTTGAAGGAAATAACACGAAGGTTCAAGTAGTACCAGCAGAACCAGGAGCAGGAGAGAAGAACTCAGCTCTTCTTTCTCAGATCGGATCATTGAAACTCTACGAGATCGTACTTGCTATGCTCTTTATTAGTTTGATTTTTTCATGGAACCCCTACACTACTCCAATTTAATCTTGGCCTAGTATCCTTTACACTACTCCAATCCGACCTTCTCTCAGTCTCTGTACTCTACTACACTCCAGCCTTCTCCTAGTATCCTATACACTACTCCAATCCAACCTTCTCTCAGTATCCTTTACACTACTCCAATCCAACCTTCTCTCAGTCTCTGTACTCTACAGACTCCAGCCTTCTCCTAATATCCTATACAATACTCCAATCCACCCTTCTCCTGGTATCCTTTACACTACTCCAATCCAACCTTCTCTCAGTCTCTGTACTCTACTAGACTCTCCAGCCTTCTCCCAATATCCTATAAAATACTCCAATCCAACCTTCTCCTAGTATCCTATACCTAACTCCAATCCAACCTTTTCCTAGTATTCTATATCCAACTCCAATCCAACCTTCTTCCAGTATCCTATACCGTACTATTTCAATCCAACCTTCTCCCAGTATCCTAGACACTACTTTAATCCAACCTTCTCCTAGTATCCTATACACCACTCTAATTAAACCTTCTCCTAGTATCCTATACAATACTCCAATCCAACCTTCTCCTAGTATCCTATACAATACTCCAATCCAACCTTCTCCTAGTATCCTATACAATACTCGAATCCAGCCTTCTCCTAGTTTCCTATATACAATACTCCAATCCAACCTTCTCCTAGTATCCTATACAATACTCCAATCCAACCTTCTCCTAATATCCTATACAATACTCCAATCCAACCTTCTCCTAGTGTCCTAAACAATACTCCAATCCAACCTTCTCCTAATATCCTATATACACCACTCCAATCCAACCTTCTCCTAATATCCTATACAATACTCCAGTCTAACCTTCTCCTAATACCCTATACAATACTCCATTCCAACCATCTCCTAATATCCTATAAAATAATCCAATCCAACCTTCTCCTAATATCCTTTATACACTACTCCAATCCAATCTTCTCCTAATATCCTATACAATACTCAAATCCAACCTTCTCCTAGTATCCTATATACTACTCCAATCCAACCTCCTGCTAATATCTTATATACACGACTCCAATCCAACCTTCCCTAGTATCCTATACCGTACTACAATCCAACCTTCTCCTAGTATCCTAAAAAATACTCCAATCTAACCTTCTTCTAGTTTCCTATACCGTACTTCAATTCAACCTTCTCCTAGTATCCTATACAATACTCCAATCCAACCTTCCCTAGTATCCTATACCCTACTCCAATCCAACCTTCTCCTAGTATCCTATACAATACTCCAATCCCAGTATTTTGTACACCTCTCTCTCTCTCTCTGGAATTTTCTGGATTAAATCAGTTTAAAATTTTTGTTTCAATAACAGATGGGCCAAGGGGGAGGTGGATGGTGGGAAAGAGGTGAAAATGGAAGAGTGTGGACGGAAATATGGATTTGTCAGAGAAAAGGGTGGGTGAGGAGAGGGGATTAAAAGAAGGATGAAGTAAAGCAAGGAGAATTATTTAGAAAAGGGAGGGAGGGAGCTAAAGTAAAGGGAAGAAGGGACGAAAGATAGGGAGGGGAAGGAGAAATAGAAGAGGGAGAAAAGGGAAAAAAGTAGAGAGAGAGGATAAAGAGAAAAAGAGGAGAGAGGGGTGAAGACAAAGAGAAGGTTCGCGTATTTTTTACCGTTTTATTTTGTAAATAGTTTTGTTAACCCTTGATTTCTACCTTGTTCAGTCTTATCTTTAATTCTGTGGTCGTTAACTGCACGATAGATTATATACAATGTGGACTTTCCTAATAAAGTTAAGTATAGTTTCGTAATTAGTATTTTTTATGTTATCAGCAAATTTTTTCTATATTTGATCCAGAATTTTTAGATAAGGTCTTTATAAAGTTTTATTAAAGAAAAATGTTAAAAGTTCAAACGGTAGAAACCATGAAAAGGAATTGAGTCTTTGCAACAAACTCTGATTTTCTAATCCTCATATTGTCCGGACCAAATGTCGTAGACCTTTGATATTTCAAACTATGAATTATGTTAGCTTAACTTATCTAAGTTTGAAATATTAAATGTGTACAACATCAGGTCGCTAAGATATAGGAATTCGAACATTTAAGTTTGTGGCAAAAACTCAATTCCTTTGCACTTAAATTTCCTCATATGAATTATGAAAGCATGACACGCTTTGTAAGCTTTAAACATTTTTTCTTCTCAAAAATGAAATATTTATTTGTTTATTTGTTTGTGAACCAAAAATCTATATTCTACACAATCATAAGGGTGTTTTTTCACATGTGTTTAATTGTTCTCCATATGAGTCATCTCACACCGACCACGTAGTAAATCGATAAATGATGAAATAAATATAATACACGTCATATGTTTGTCACATTTTTGTAAATCTATCTGTAGGCCACGTGTATCTGATGAAATGATATTTAACCTCATTAAATTCTATCACATTCTATACTGTTCCTAGCTAATATCTAGCTCTTTCTATCCCTTTCCTAGCTAATTTTATCCTGTTCCTAGCTAATATCGAGCTCTTTCTATCCCTTTCCTAGCTAATTCTAGCCTGTTCCTAACTAATATATAGCTCTTTCTATCCCTTTCCTAGCTAATTCTATCCTGTTCCTAGCTAATATCTAGCTCTTTAAATCCCTATCCTAGCTAATTCTAGTCTGTTCCTAGCTAATATATAGCTCTTTCTATCCCTTTCCTAGCTAATTCTATCCTGTTCCTAGCTAATATATAGTTCTTTCTATCCCTTTCCTAGCTAATTCTATCCTATTCCTAGCTAATATCTAGCTCTTTCTATCCCTTTCCTAGTTAATTATATCCTGTTCCTAGCTAATATCTAGCTCTTTCTATCCCTTTCCTAGCTAATTCTATCCTGTTCCTAGCTAATATCTAGCTCTTTCAATCCCTTTCCTAGCTAATTCTAGCCTGTTCCTAGCTAATATATAGCTCTTTCTATCCCTTTCCTAGCTAATTCTAGCCTGTTCCTAGCTAATATCTAGCTCTTTCTATCCCTTTCCTACCCAATTCTAGCCTGTTCCTAGCTAGTATCTAGCTCTTTCTATCCCTTTCCTAGCTAATTCTATCATATTCTAGCCTGTTCCTAGATATCAGTGAGGACGTTCCTAGTTCAATTCTGGTTAAGTCTAACTCCTAATTTATTCTATCTTATTGTCATGGCGCGCCCATTGTCATGTAGCCCATTTTAAGCTAGCTCATTTAAGTGCAATTTAAGCATATTTTATCTAATTCTATTTCTCTTAATTCTAACTTCTTTCAACCTAATTACTGCTCATTTTAGCTATGCATAGTTTTTTTAATCTTGTCTTTTCTTTTACTGGCTTATTCTTACTCCTATCGGAGTTTACAACTACCTACCAGTTAGCTTATATAGTCTTTACTTCTTAAACATTTATAATAATATTTCTGAGAAAAGAAGAATTGAGGGGCAGCGATAGAAAAGATTGCGTTCTAATTCAAATATTATATACGCATCGGACAAAGATTTAATGAAAACTGTATCATTTTTACAAGAATACGTTTTAAACAGTTCTTTTTCGAAGATTCAAATTTAAGCAATCTTTCAATTTGTTTTTAAACTTTTGTTAACAGAGTAATTTTTTATGAGAAAGCTAACACAAGGAATTTAAAATTTAAAAAATATATTAAGCTTTTAATAAATCCATTTAAACTATGAGTTTTATTAAAATGGTGAACTTTCAATATTGTTTTCACTACTAAGCACTTTCTTACACTTTATAAAGCCAATACGCAGCCAGACTTTTGTTTCTAGATATTTATCTATCTATCTGCATACTAATCTATCCATCTGATTTTAGTCAGTATATCTAGCTATACATACAGCTCATACAGCTAGATATATATATATATCATTCTATCTATATTTACATTTTAACATCTATCTTCATATTCATCTATATTATTCATCTTTTATCTAAACAAATAAATGAAATAATATTTGTTCGTTGAATGAAAATGTAGGGCGCTTCATTGTTTCCAGTGCTGACTTGTTATTTTTTTTCCAATCTGAGCCCCACTAGCTCGCTTTTAGCTTTTAATGATTTAGTAGAAATCTTGGGAGAACTTTCAAAATATTTTGCTACAGGGACTGAAATTGTAATTTCAAGTGCAAACACAGCGATCCCTGATTCACAACGGTACCCTTGAAAGCTTTGTCACGGGCAGCCGTAGTACATTTGAATTTCCGAGCCGGGTCAACCTTTCCGGTACCAGTTTTTACTTTATCGCCTGGACACTGGATAAATAAAGCAGACACTCAATAGGACTAGCCGGTGCAACAAGGTTGACGCGGTCAGACTTTTGGTTTAATTTACTTTTACTAAAGGGTCAGAGGTGTGTGTTGTTATGCTAAAGTTTGAATTATATATCAATGTTTATAATTTTGAATACTGATTATTTTCAAATGTATAATTTCTCTACGAGAGTGAAATGCACTTTTTTACTTCATGAAACTATATCGGAAATATCTTTAAAGACTTGAATAACAACAATAGCTTATATATAAATACATCAAATTAAATTAAAATTTGAAAATATTTTTCTCCAGGCAGTGTTCTGGTCGCAAAAGACGAAAATTTTTTATTGTGACGAGAAAAAAAAACAGTTTTATATTCCTCATGGCTAGGGCTTTAAAAATTTATTCCGACTAATCTTATCTCTGCTAAATTTGCGTTTGCATTTCGTAGATTATCATTTTTCCAATGAATCATAATTGATAAAAGAACATATGATGCAGCTTTTTTCCCGTGATATTTACAACAACAGGATGTCAAACTGCATGATATCATTTATTGGAAGAAAGTAGAGATTATGTATTTTACAGGGTATTATGTATCAGAAACTTTTTGTTCTAATGTTACTTTCACATGAATCATAGTGTGTGTAATAATAGGACTAGTGCTATCTTCAAATAAAGAACAGCTCTTAGATCTCCAATGACAGATTATAAACGCGCGATATAGATTGGAAAAAAATGAATTATTATGAATTTTGAATTTCAGTTTTCAAGAGAATTTGTAATATCATGTTTTTGTTTCAAAGGTTCTCGTTCCCTCAGCTTGTCTTTACGGAGTCTTTCACGATATGAAATACTGGTATCAAAAGAGATGGAAATACTGAACATTTAAATAATCTTTTTTGTCCATTAATATGGAATTTTAAAAAGTATTGTTCAAATATTGTTTCGAATTTGTTCGTGAATGTAACGTTTCAGAACAATGCAACACATGTTTGGTTTGAACATAAAAGAAACATTTTCTTTTACAAGGATAATTTTATAAATTGGATAATTCCCGCATTTCTAAATTCTAAGACATAAAAACAGGTTTTATCTTAAGTTCATGATGGGAAACATTCTTACATGCAACTAAAAACTTGAGGCGGGGCGCCCATT
>NW_019397237.1:89261-98261 GCF_000591075.1 Eurytemora carolleeae
AGCAGATATGTTTCTGAATATGCAGATATGTTTCTGAATATGCAGATATCTTTCTGAATATGCAGATATGTTTCTGAATATGCGAGATATGTTTCTGAATAAGTAGATATGTTTCTGAATATGCAGATATGTTTCTGAATATACAGATATGTTTCTGAATAAGCAGATATGTTTCTGAATATGCAGATATGTTTCTGAATATGCAGATATGTTTCTGAATATGCAGATATGTTTATGAAAAAGCAGATAAGTTTCTGCAAATATGTAGATATGTTAAAGAAAAAGTAGATATGTTTCTGAATAAGCAGATATGCTTCTGAATAAGCAGATATGCCTCTGAATAAGCAGATGAGCTTCTGAAAAAGCAGATATGCTTCTGAATATAAAGATTTGTTTAAGAAAAAGTAGATATGTTTCTGAATAAGCAGATATGGTTATGAATAAGCAGATATGTTTCTGAATATGTAGATATGTTTAAGAAAAGGTAGATATGTTTCTGAATAAGGAAATATGCTTCTGAAAAAAGGAATTATGTTTTTGAAAAAAAGCAACATCGTTTTTGATAATCAAATATATACTTATCCGACTTTTATATTTTACCGTTTCTTTGAAAAAAGCAATATATGCTTATATATAAATATCTTCAAAACTTTAAAATTTCCGAATATTTGTGTTCTCTGAGAGAATATTGAAAATAGAATATTTGTATTCAGTTTACAAAATATTAAACAATATGTTCTCTAATCCTCAAGGACATGGACAATAGATTATACAGAAATAAAGAGACTGTTCAGTGTTTACAGATCTATATATGTTGTGCAAAGAAAAGCTTTAGTCCCTGAAAACACTGTAAACTCCGAGCCCACTTTTAATCAGCTGGAGCTAGCTGTACATGCAGTACACAGACAGACTATATAAGGCAAAAAGGGACGGTCAACCAGGAGATTCTAGTGGATAGAGTTCGCAAGATGTTAGCTGACATTATTCAAGATGCCATGTATAGAGTACACGCACCTCTATCCGTTTAGTAAAAGTAAATTCAACCTATATGAAGCATAAAGTCTGACCACATCAACCTTGTTGCACCGGCTAGTCCTGTCCATAGAGCTAGTTACAGTAAAAACTAGGACCGGAAAGGTTGACCCGGCTCGGAAATTCAAATGTACTACAGCTGCCCGTGAGTACATTATGTTGTTCGGCATTTGTTCGTTCATTAAAACTGACCATCAAACAAAACTTAGATTTTAATCCACTCCCCTTCGGCCCCCCCTTCCCAATCCATGGGAAACTTCCCATATTTCACATTTACAAATATCATGAAATACCATGATACATGAGTAATATTTTAATATTGTATTTAAAGTGACATGATAAACCTTAAAATATATTTGAATAAATGTACATATATGTTTTCTAAACAGTTCTGGGGACACTGTTAGTGTTTAAACAATCATTGGGCTTTTTTTATATTTAGCATATCAGCTGCCTATTTGTAGCCAACAAAGGAATTTAGTCTTCGTCACAAACTCTGATTTTCTAATACCTATATTTTTTCCACCTGATGGTGTAAACTTAGATTTTTTCATCTAACAGAATTTATAGTTTGAAATATCTAAGGTCTACGGCATTGGTTTACAAAGATATAGAGATTAGAAAATCATAGTTTGTGACAAAGACTCAATTCCTTTGTCTGTGTTAAAAGAAACTTTTTCTACGTAATGTTTAAGAGACCCTACATGTAAAGAATTAAGTTCCTGTTTCACTTCGATACCTATAAACATTTCACGGCAAACTAGCCTAGAGGAGAATAATGTCAAATTTATGCTATATTATGGTACGTATTAGTGACCTCGTAGCTCCTCTAGTTTTATTTTACGTATACAAGTATGAAAGAAAATTCGTTCGGTTACATCTATATATAAATTTAGCTTGTCTGTTTGTCTGTTTGTTTGTATCCAATAAACGTCAAAACGGCTGAACCGATCGGGCCCAAATTTTTGTGGGACATCACGTGACCACAGGGAAGGTTTATGAATGATAAAAATTTTAAAAAATGTGTCTTAAAGGTTTTTAATTTTGAAAAAAAAATTTAAGTCTTGAAAATCCGCGAATTTTTTTTTAAAAAATCCGCAAAATATTTTCTTCTTTGTTTAAAATGTACACAAAAAGAACATGTTCACAATTTAAATAGAAGATGGGCGCGAAGCGCCCTAAAATCCTAGATAGAGGGGTGCGAAGCGCCTTGAATTTCTAGTATTAGAATATATTCGAAACACTTTTGTTATTCTCTAAATCTCATCAACAAGAAGTACAATACGTGAAAGATTTTAATGTTACGTGATATTTACTTTACTTTAACTTGATATTTCTAAAAAATAGAGGAAAAAATATTGTTAGATTTCACTCTTTATAACAGATTTTGTCAATAAAGAAAATAAATAAAAAGAAAAAAAAGTTTTTTTATCGATTTAATCTTACAATGTATATATATTATTAATCTGTAAAACTTATCATGGCTGAAAAGCTAAAAATGTGTTTAAAAGATTTGGAGGAAAAATAATTGATGATTAATGATAAATTATTATAACAGGTAAACGTTTAATATATTTTATTCATCTGAACAGTTGGTGGATGAGATTAATGAGGTTATTAACCTTTTTTATTTCCACGCAATAAACAAAGGAGGAGTTTCATATGTATGCATTTAAATCATGGTGATGAGGCTAACAAACGCATTTTGTGATCCTAAAATTCTGAAAATCATAAATCTCTCAAGCATGATTAATTCCTTCCGCGTCTTCATAAAAACTGCGGTCATGGACGTTTACCACGGACCACGATAAAGTTTTAGACATGAAACTATTATATTACGAATATTTTTTATACAGTCAAATCATTTAGATAATCAATGATTTTTAATCATATCCTTAGGATAGTATTTCTCTTCATAATTGACATGAGCCTCAATTATAATTGGTTTAAAAATAGTTTTTTAATTCAAGAAATAAGGCTGCACTGCAAGCAGGGAGAAGGAGAAAGTAAATTTATCACTGCTACGACTTTGTGACCTCGTAGCTACTCTAGTTCTGATTTTAAGCAAAATTATGAGAAAATTAAATTTATTTGGTTAAATATTAGAATTTTAAAACATCATCGTTCTTCTCAAGAGCTCTGATTGAAAACCAAAGAGAATAGAATATATATATTAGAGTGTTGTACTGTTTCCATACTGCAGGTGTACTTCACATTTTTGCGCTATATAACCTTTTGGGCCCTCGAACATCATTTTATAGAAAATCTAAAATTAATATTATAAAAGAAAACCAAATTATGAAATAGACTGGTTTCATAATTGACCAATGATCATTTCATAAAGACTCTATGCCTTTCACTTTACAAACGATGATTTTCCGTTATAACTATTAATCAAATGATGTGTTTTATTCACCTAATTCATTTTATAAAGTTTATTTAACAGCTTTAAAAAATTTTAAAATTGAAATGGATAGTCTAGGGAATATACTGTATTAATGTCGTAATGTCTAAATTCCACTCTAATATATATTCTATTCTCTTTGTTGAAAACATAAGAATTCAATGTTACGTGTAGTTTACTATAGTTTGACGTGGTAAAGAATCGTTGCTTCGCATTTCTTCCTGGAAATCTTATGCATTTTATTACGCAGTTAAATAGTAAATGTGTATATTTAGGCAAAACTAATAATAATAGTTTTACTACAAATGGCAAAATGTAAATAATACACGAAATTGAATTTGCGTCAGAGGTTATAGGTTACATGCGTCAATGGAAGATATACAATATCCTTGTATCAAGAACGAAATTAGAAACATTTCACATTCCAATATATTCACTTTCTGTTATTTCAGCTATTTAAACTTTTTATATCTGCAATTCACCCATTTCTTTGTTTTAAAAACTGAATTATTTTAATGTTGCCAATATTACGCAGTAAATAGATGCGTACATTTCATATTATTGTTGATTGATACAAAGCGGTTGTTTATAAGAAGAACTGAGTTGAAGGGATAAAAGTACATTGATCTAAAATTGCGTATTAAGCTTTCTAGAAGGACTACAGCTGGTGTTTTTGCTATGCGTACTTTTTAAAAGCGTACTCCCTGCTGGAAATGTGTTGGATTCCTCCAAGAAAGAAGAAAGCGTCTCAAAATTTGCAAAACAATTTCATGATTTAACTGAAAGATATTCTAGAGTTCTGTCGTCTACTTTTAACATTCAATTTTTAAGATAAAAGCGAGATTTTGAATTATTAAATAGCTTTGCTTTGAAACAGAGTTTTCTGAATAAGAGTCAAATTATTCAACTAAGAACTTTTAACCCTATTAAGAACATTCCCGGGGTTTTACAGACTTACCCTATCAAAATTTGAGGCAAATCGTTTATGGGGTTCCTGCTAGGGGGGGACCCAGAAGTCCTCAACGAGTAATCACCGCCACCCAAATGTGTTGTGCGGCAAGCGCGCTCCTCAATTGTTAATCTTCCTGCAGAGTTATTATAACAAAGAAACAAACAGAGATTACTACTTTATAAATAACGATGAGCTGAAGAAGTACACAGTAAAAAGAAAGAAAGTAAAAGACAAAAAAAGATACAGTACATTACAGTACAGTACAGTACAGTACAGTACAGTACAGTTCTAATAGAGTTAATAGTGTAATATTGAACCCATGGCTAATTGCAGGGTGCTAATTTTAAACATAAAGAAAACACTGAAGGTATGTTTCTCTTCTTTTTTGTTTGTTTATTAAATTGTTTTTATAACATTAACAACTTACAGCTGCTATTTTGTCATATATTCATTTATCTATTAGAACCAATGTGTAAATGTAAATGTAAATGTAAATGTAAATGTAAATGTAAATGTAAATGTAAATGTAAATGTAAATGTAAGTCTAACTCTTCGTCTAACATTACAGTTTAAATTATAAAGTTTAACTCCTAAGAGTCTAGAAGTTTCGATGAGATAAATGATGATACTTAACAATCTAAAAATGGTGGAAAGGGAGAGGGGCAAAGTTTAAAAGTCACGATACAGTGCTTTGGCTTGACTTCGGATCAAACTAGAAAAATCCAACTTCCTTGTCAATTTTTTTATTTTAGAAACTTGATTATAGCTCAGGGATTAAAGTTAAAAATCTTATTTTTAGGAATTTCGCGTGAAATATTTAGAATTTTTTTCGAATAGACTTGTTAACCTTGAAAAGAAATATAAGGGTTTTCTTATGTAAAATTATCATTTTGTAATATTGCAGTTTTTAAGCTTCTTTAATGATTGCTTGATGGAGTATTTGTTTTATGAAATGTTTAGACATTAAACATCCAGCATGCACCTGATATCTTTTGATAATTTGTAGTTTAAAACAAAAACATCTTGGAAATCATCTGAGGTTTAAAACTGACAAAACTTTAAGGGGCGTATAGATAGTTTTATTCGAACAATCCACACAATATATACACTCCAGGGTTGCGTAAATCTCATTCACCTGTACCATTACAAATTCTGGAGGAAGGACCTGGTACTGAGGGGTTTAGGGAGTGGTGTGTCTTCTCAATTTATGACTAGAAATCCTTCTCTCAACTATGCATATCGTTTCAGCATGCCCCTTGATGTTCACATATTACTGAACATTTATTAAAAATATCCCAACATGCTGAACTTTTAGATCATTGGAAAGCATGCTAAACTCTCAGATCAGCGGACAGCATGCTAAACTCTCAGATCAGTGGACAGCATGCTAAACTCTCAGATCAGTGGACAGCATGCTAAACTCTCTGATCAGCGGACATCATACTTAACTCTCAAATCTGTTGAGAGCATGATAAAACTCTCCGATCAGTGGACAGCATGCTAAACTCTCAAATCTGTTAAGAGCATGATAAAACTCTCCGATCAGTGGACAGCATGCTAAACTCTCAAATCTGTTAAGAGCATGATAAAACTCTCCATGCCTTTCACTTTACAAACGATGATTTTCCGTTATAACTATTAATCAAATGATGTGTTTTATTCACCTAATTCATTTTATAAAGTTTATTTAACAGCTTTAAAAAATTCTAAAATTGAAATGGATAGTCTAGGGAATATACTGTATTAATGTACTCTACTNTGGGGGGGGGCTCAATCTTTTTTAAATTCCAAATGGAGACTCCTATTTACCACTAGGGACAAAGAAAACACAGAACGGAGAGGGTTGAAAGGGGATAATACGATTTTACCATAACAGAGGGGAATAAATAATAATGTGAGAGTAAAACCAAGAACTAGTGCTTAGGCTCCGGATCCGTAAGATTTTGGCTTCCTGGATCCGGATCCGGATCCAATGGGCAAAATATCAACCGAGAACTGCAACCACAACAAAAAAATTACTCTCAAACCCCAAATTGGAACTATTGAAAAAAGAGAATTATAAAAATTTCCCGTTTTCTGAATGCTTCATGAAGTAATAATTGCACACAAAAAAATTAGAAGATTCTACTATGTTAAAAAAAATCAGTTAATTTTAAAGAAATAACCTGGATCAGGATCCATTTATTTCCAGTGCGGATCCAGGATCCGGATCAAGATTAAATGGATCCTAAGCACTGCCAAGAATACGAAAGATTAATATTCAATTCAATCATATTCTCTCAGAAATTTTATTTCTCCTTAACTGAAAACTTTAGAATGGGATATCCTTAATTCAGATTAGTTAATTAATCTGGAGAATAACAAGAGAAGAATAAGCATTATTTAATCTCGAGATTAAGAAAAAGAGTGGATCAAGTAATAATCCCGATATTCACCATACAAAAGTTTCCAGCACTTTTTAAATAATAAATATTTTGTATCTCCCATTCAAACCAGGGCGAAAAGGGTAGGGGTCTAAACAATCACTAAAATAACTGAATTATTATTCCAAAACCCTTGAATCAATATCAATATATATTTTATTAATCTTATATTTATTTAAAATATATAATCATGTTATCTAAGTTATGGAGGGAAAGTCTCATACATAGTGGGTAGCCCTATAGTGAATATATAGTTTATGTAGATAGAAATTATTTTTTTTTAGAATCTACATAAAATATACATTGTCATTTTTAATTCACAGGAAATTAACAGGGGGGGGGAGGTTCTTTTATTTTCCCCCTAGCCCTGTTGTGCCTTTCTAGATTGTCGACTTTTTATTTTCATTAACGTCATATTTGTAAAGTAGGTTTTTCAAGAGAAGACGTAAATAACGAGGTTTTAGGGAAAGCTTTAAAATACGTAGGAACGTAATTACGTCAGAGAAAGGTGACCATTTTACTCAGAAAGTTTAGAAAATTGATTACAGAATTTAAAAATTTATATTTTTTGTTTTGTCCTTCGTCAAACCTTGAAGCTAATATATGCATTGTTAACTAAAAACAAACAGAGTAACAAATTTTTTAAACTATAAATTCATTTTAAGGAAATTATTTCCCAATTTTTGAAATAAAGATTCTAAAATAACACCTTAATAATCACTGAATTATTTTTACCACCGCTCCTTCTTTTGATCCTACCATTTTGAATTCTCATTGCCCCCCCCCCCTCTCCCTTAAAAGGGTTGCGGGACACATTAGATCATATATCTGATAAATATGCATCAAGATATAACTGTTCAGATGGGGAAACTCATCGTCTATCTTTCCTACCTAATTTTTGCCTTTATCCAAAAATAAGGAGGGAGGGGGAGGACTACTCGTACTCCCCCCCCCCCTCCTAAAAAATCGTAAATGACTATTTTCAATTTTCATTGGTTCAAACCAGACCTATTCAATCATCAATGCATACAACGCAAACTGACGCCTAGATATTTCAAAGTATCCTTCTATAAATTGTCCTCCTAAGGTTTAGCAACCAGTTTGTATCTCTCTCATATACGCAAAAAACCAGTTTGTCTATTATATACGCAAATATTGCAGACGAACCAGTTTGTCTATCATATACGCAAATATTGCAGACGAACCAGTTTGTCTATCATATACGCAAATATTGCAGACGAACGCCTACAAGCGTACTTTGCTGGGAAAGTGGGGACATAGATTCAAACTGGATTTAGAAATGTTTCTGCTAGAACAAGCATCTTGATATAGTGTATATATGTTTCATAGCAATACAGGGTTACCCATAAAGAATGAGACTCTATGACGATAAAAGGATTGAACTTGGGCAAATTGCCTGAAGTAATGTACTAAATGTTTTTTAAAAAAGTTTGCAGTCAAAACCAGGAATTAAAAAATAAAAGCTGAATAAATTCTTTTTTGTCGTATTTTAAGTCTCATCTTTTTTTGATAATCCTGAAAATACGTATTGATTGGATCATATCGACTGTTGAAGTTCAGAAAATGCGTCAGGGGATGTTATGCAATTGTGTAATTCAAATATTATCTTTCTTGTCGCATCATTATTAATGTTTTAAGATTGGGGAATGCAGATGACTAAATATACTCTTTAATATTTTGCCCCTAAACCCCATCTTGATGCAGGATGTCTAAAAAAAAACAGAACTTGATGCCAGAGCCTCAATTAGGATTTCCTAAAAATTAACGTGCACTGCAGAATTTGCTACTAGCAACTGAACAAGATGTGAGGTTTTTCTTGGTCCCATTTAAATCAGAAATTTTACACACAGGGTTACCCTAAAATTATAAGACTTTTAGAGACGACTGTACAGAACTTGTGAAGCCTTTTAGAGACGACTGTACAGAACTTGTTAAGACTTTTTTAAACTCTTATCTCCCTGCATGCAGCTTTATCCGTGTTCCTTAATTAACCAAAAAAAATAGTAGTCACAAAACCAAATTCCATCTTTAGATAATTATTGGCCAACTTCTTAGACGTGTAGATAGATAGATACGACCTATAGTTATACCTATATGGTAGCATGAATAAGAAATTGGCCGTAAGTTTGAACAGGGGAGGAAATAGGATTAAAGTAAGGGGGGGGGGG
>NW_019397237.1:100034-100906 GCF_000591075.1 Eurytemora carolleeae
AGGGGGGGTTTCCCCCCCTTTTCTCGAAAATTTTTAAAAAACGAAAGTGCTTTTTTAAAGGTTTGAAGTCGAAAAAAAGGAAATTTTGAGTTGTTGCATGCAGATTTGGCTGTGTTCAATTTAACTCGTTTTTTTATCTTGCGTTTTTTTAAATTTGTTAGGTACCTTGTTTAATTATAGATATAATTACAAGAAATAAGCATTTATATATTCTGAAAAAAAACATCCAAATACATAATAATACATATAATTTTAATCATCTACATTGAAAAAGGACAGATAATGTTACCTTTTCTCTTGAAGTTATTGAATTAATGATTGATCTAAACAACATATATAATCTAAATTCAAATTCGATTTTTTTAAATTAAATGCCTGTATATAAACATATCGACTCAAACAATACATTTATGGAATTATGTGCGACGACAGGGGTATATATTTTCTTGAAAAATCTTTTATTTTCACCCACAGGTTAAGATTGGTTTTGGTTACGATTATTAAAGGGAAATAAATAAGGTATGATAGGGATGAAAAACTTGCCTTTTAATGTACAAATTTACAATTTTTCACAGATCTTCAATAATTAACCGACCCCGCTCCCCCAGAGCCGGGGGTAATTCTTAAAAATATATACCCCTGACAGACAGCATAAAAATAAAAACAATTTACATGAAACTTTTCATGTTTATCTTTCTTTAAATGTGGTCCCAACATAAAACTATCTCAACATTCCAGATTAGACAACAACAGTTCCAATTTTAGCATTTCAGCTTGACTATACAGTTTACCAATTTTTGTTTTAATTTATCAGAGAAAACGAAAACATTTCTTAATTTAGCAACAGAAACCTGAAAACAACGAAAAGCCTA
>NW_019397238.1:0-1320 GCF_000591075.1 Eurytemora carolleeae
GATAGATAGATAGATAGATAGATAGATAGATAGATAGATAGCGAGCTAGGTAGATAGATAGATAAGTAGGTTTGATAGATAGATAGATGGATAGATAGATATATAGCGAGTTAGGTAGATAGATAAACAGAAAGGTAGACAGATAAATAGAAAGATAGTTAGGTAGACAGAAAGATTGATGGTAAATCAGAAATCTAGTTTTATAAGAACATTAATAGATTGATAATTGAATAGCTTAACAGTAAAATAAATAGATAGATAAATAGCGTGCGAGAATGAAATAGAGTCAAATGGAGCTGCAATTTAGAGGAAATGAAAATAGTAAATAGTTAAATAGATAAAAAATTAGATAGTCAAATGCTAGCTAGGCTGATATTAGCTATGTAAAAGGTAGAGGAGTATAGAGAGCTAAACTGGTAGATAAGTAGATATTTAAATAAGTAGAAAATTAGATGAGTAAATTACTAAATAGATAAGTAGATGGATAGATGAGTAAATTACTAAATAGATAAGTAGATGGATAGATGAGTAAATTACTAAATAGATAAGTAGATGGATAGATGAGTAAATTACTAAATAGAGAAGTAGATGGATAGATGAGTAAATTACTAAATAGATAAGTAGATGGATAGATGAGTAAATTACTAAATAGATAAGTATATGGATAGATGATTAAATTACTAAATAGAGAAGTAGATGGATAGATGAGTAAATTACTAGATAGATAATGATTAAATGGGCAGTTAAATAGATAAATGAATATTCTTTTATTAATATAATCGTAAAGGTAATATTGATAAATATTTATTGATCGGTAGAAATACAGAAAGATATTATTAGATAGACAGCTGGTAAAGTTGATATCTTGTATGGTATATACATTTATCAAAGGCACAATTTAAATAGTTTTTGGACGAAAGTTCTATGATGCCATGATTACTTACTTTATTAGATATATTCATTTGAACTACTCAGGGCTTTTACAAATCAGATATCAAATAAATAAATATAGAAAATAAACAAATGAAAAGAATTTAATCCAAATCTATTAATAATTACCATCCACAAGAAAATAATTCCAATGTTATTCTTCAAAAATGTCAAACTTAGCTAATCAAAAATACAAAAAGGAAAAAAGTGCCAATAACAAAAAGTTTTGAAATAAGATTTAATTTCGAACAGGTGTCATTTGAATCATCATCGTTGTCTTCAGGCAAGCGTGCAGACTGCAGAACCTGGATCTAAACCTATGCCTGACTGCAGGACCTGGATCTAAACCTATGCCTGTCTGCAGGACCTGGATCTAAACCTATGCCTGAC
>NW_019397238.1:2136-10924 GCF_000591075.1 Eurytemora carolleeae
AAAGGCAGACCACATTTTGGAAATCGCAGGACTTGGAGAATTTTGTGGTTATTGTTTCAAGAATCATACATGTGAAAGTATGTTGACGACTGAATGTCACAAATAAATTCAAAGATCAAAGACGACTTTCAAGTCGTCTTACTACTGTCATGTTTCGTGGAACACCCTGTATAAAACAGTGTATAGTTATCCTAGATATCATAACACTGGAGTCTCTTATTCCATCGTCGCTGAGCAAAAAAATAATTAAAGGGAGACTATAATGATTCACAACAGAACCCTTTCAACCTAGTTGTCTGATCTGAATGAGAAATTCATGTTTTTTCAAAGAAGAAAATTGACTTACGGATTTGAGCCGCAGAGAAAAGATGAAAACTTTGAGAATTTCACACATTTCCAAATAGAAAGACGACAAAAAACCAAAAAATACAATCCCGCATGGAAAAATTTATCAGGTTTTTGCTCTTTACTCCTTTAAAGATGAAGTTAAAAATCATTGCGTTCAAGTTTTGAACTTTTAATTGCCAAGGCTACACAAAGTTTGTGTGAGATGGTTAGGAAAACAAAGGACGCTATGACACTTCAAAGTCGGCGCGGTCTTATAATCTGATGCACACTTCTAGTCTTAGTTGTCTAAATATCTATAGTAGATGGATTCCACAGATGAAGGCCTGCAGGGGCGGATACATGAATGAGGCAGGGAGCAACCGCTCACCCCGGGAAAAGTGCTAACCCCTGATTCCTAAAGCTAAACTAACTAACATATTTTCTGAAAAAAATCACAGTAGTGATTTTATTGGAAAAAGTGATGCATTTCCATATTTCTCACTTCTAGTAAAGACATGTTTTTTAATAAATTTTGTCATATCTTAAAAATACGGGTTTTTTCTAGGATAAGACTTTAAAATTGACGACCTGAGCCCATAACTTAATAAGGGTATCGTTGTAAAAACCAGTTTTGAAACCCGGGTTTGACAAATGGGGTTAGGCAGTTTTGTAGATATCAATATTTTTGTTATGAAATATTATATTATTTAGTTTCTTCATATTCTCTTTTTTTCGAATCTCTAAAATTACAAATCTACTAAAATGTTAAGACCCCGAAATGAAAACTCGGGAGTTTCATTCAACGATACTCTTTTTAAATTTAAGGCTCTGGAACTCTTTAACCCTATCTCTGCTTGGATACTTGAAAACCAGAATATGCTGGGGGGGGGGTCAATTTGACCCCCCCCCCCCTAAACCCCATGTTTGATGTCCAAATATGACAAATGATACATCATTGGAAAGCTCTTGTGCTCTACTTTTAGAATCTGCAAAAAATTGCAAATTTTTGCAAAAATTAAATTTTTTATCGCAAAATCCAGTTATATAGTAAAAATGTTGTTTGCAAAAAAAAAATTGTCCAGAAAATGAAATATTATACATTTTTGAAAAGCCCTTGACCATGCCATTTCAAATATGCAAAAAATTAGCAAAATTTTAAATAACCTGATTTTTAATCAAGAAAAACTAAAAATGTGCAAATTTCCTATGACAGGTTGTTTGCAAAAAATTTGCAACACAAAGATTTAGTTTGTTACAAGAAAAAGCAGTCATTCAGACAGTGTGCCTGAGGACTCAGGCAGTTAGTATTAAAGCCCAGTTTTAGGCCTAAAGAGAGGGCTTTGGGTAAGTAGGAAGTCAGAAAATTTCAACAGCCTCAGACCAATACTTTTTGAGTTATGTAAAAAAAACTACAAATAGAATAAAGTAAAATCTGTACAGTCGTAATTGAAGTTTTATCTTTTTCCACCCTAGGCTTGAGCAAGAAATTTTTATTGTGATTGCTTAACTACGTTTTATATAACAGGGCATAACTTGTAATTACGCTACGAAGGACCCAATTCCTAATCAAATCTGAACAAATAATGTTAGTTGATACAGAAACTCCGCTTTGATTACAGTGTTGAGAGTCATTTGGTTTCGTTGACATAGCTGAGACCATTTGCCTTTGTATTTCGGCTTGATCTGTAGATCGCTATTGTCCGGTTTGGAGAATCTTTAATCATGACCTAGGAACCCCTTGACCGATTTGCCTCAAAATTTAATTGGGGAAGTCAATCAATAGCGTTTCAGGCAAGCTTTCATACAGCAGTAGTACAATCCTGTGATTTTATGTGTAATTCATATTTTAGCACAATTAAACAAATTACTTGAAATAATGTCATAGACTTTATAAATAGACCTATAAATAGACCTATAAATAGCTCCGAGTTGAATTAAATTCATTTAAGAACAGATCTATTTCTGCCTATATCGTACCTTGCTATTCTTTTTAATTTTTTCATGATGATTTTATTTCTTCACATTTATTATCATTAAATCCCGTGTGCGACAGCCATTTTTAGTTTTGCAAAATAGCAAAGTTTATAATTAGCATGCTTTTGAATTTATTCCTAGTAAAATACAATTTCGCTTCTGTAAACTGATTTTAGAAAATCTCACACCCTTTCTATGCGACACTATATTTTACGCTTTGTACTTTTCATACTATAAGCACAATTTGGCATTTGCATTTCCATAATAGAAGTTCAAACATAAAAATAATAGGAATGAAAATATAATAAACATAATAAAAAAAATCCGATTTTTCATCACTGCATAAACCCAGATATATTTAATCAAATCAATCCCACACAACTAAATATTTTAGATGTTACAAAAAATGTTTTAAAAAGTTTCAATGAGTGTTTGATGTTATTACTGATTCTCTTGGAAATTCTTCCATATCTTCCTAAAGTCACCATTACAGTTAAGAATATTAGCTTTTAGGCATTCTACTTCTTCTGGATTTCCCAAACCTGCACAGATGTTTGTATGTATCATCCAGTTCCTGTTTCCTGAAGAATAACAATCATAAAAATCTAACTAAAAAAAAGATTGAAAAAAAATTATTCTACTCTTCAGTCTTCAGAGCATTATCAAAATATTAATAGCCTAAGAATACTTAGTTACGGTGAATAATTGTTTAAAAATAAATTCTGCATATTCGTTTCATAATAACAATAATTTTGAAACACTTAAAAATTCTTACTTCTTCGCTCTCCACTTTTTACAGGCTTTCGCATTTCCATTTCCATTTGATTGATTTTCAGTTGATAAATCACTCCAGCCATTCTCTTCGTATGAAACATCATCGGGCAAGTTTTTTGCCCCTTGATCATAGCTGGTACTAAACTCTCTAGTCGATGAAGTGTCGTTGCCTGGTGGTAGGTAAGGAATAGATCTGCGAGAGCCTCCTCTTGTTCTTTTTGGTCTACACACTAAATCCTTCAATGGTTGGGAGTTAAGGCCAGATTCCTTAGATTTAGATGCTTTAAAACCAGAATCTAGATATTCAGTGCTCATCGATGGGGTTTCCTCGATGATTTGGAGGAGGGTTTCAGTGGTAAGGGTTAGGATGGAATCTTCAGTACTTTTATCTTGATATTGATACGAACAGGTTTCAACATTGGCAGTGCTATTTTGAATATTGCTATAATCTGAAGAATGATATGAATTCTCTAGCTCTTGATAAATTTTCTGATATTCTGGTATGTCTAATTTTTCTTCAATTGGATTATAAGCATGGAATTGACTGATCAAACTATCTGGTTCTAAACAAAAAATTACATAGTGAGGTCCCACACAAATTTTGGACCCGATTGGTTCAGCCGTTTTGACGTTTACTGGATACAAGCGACAAACAGACAGACAGACAGACAAGCGAAGTATATATATAAATAAAGCTAGCTCTTCGCTCATATATATATATACACGTTAGCTATAGCTGGCCAAACGGCTGGACCAAATTGTCTGAATTTTTTAGAAGAAAACTCATTTGTATAGCCAAGTGATTAAATACTCACTTTGTGTGTATAGTGGGTCTCATATACCCTAAAAAATTCGACATTTTTTCTCAAATTTCTATTTTCCCGTGTTTTTGAAATTCTGTGGGCAACGATGGAGTAGCTGGAGTAGCTAGTTAATCCTATATCTATACACAATGCAAATCAATTCTCTCCTCCTCGTAAGACCTTCAATAGCGCCAACAATTATGTACCTGTAGCCTGTGATGAGGTCTGGAAGTTTAGCCCCTCCCTAGACACTTGTCCATCGTCGCTGTAAAAAAAATTAACTTTATCTAATTCAAAAAAACCAAAATGGCCTCAAAACAAATTTAAAAGCGTTTTTTTTCATGAAAAATAATTTCTTCTTTGGAAAATAATTTTTTCCTCCTAGAAGTTTGCGAGGAGCGGCACAATATTTTTAAAAGTTTTAATTGGAGAAAATATATGAATTTTATGTGAGAGTATATATAGTATATACCCCTTAGTAACTTAATAAATAAAAATACTAACTGAAGTCTCGAGGCAAGTAGTCAGTGCAGAATACTGGTTGTCAACCGGACTATCCTGCTTGCGATGGCATTCGTTCATTGTTCTGAAAAAGTTTATTTCTAAGGTTGGAAGAAGTGTTTGTGAAAAGTCTTTTTCCTTTCTCTGATATTTTTCCTTTATCCTATGAAGAACACCAAAATATCTTAAAAATTATGATAATTTACTTTGAAAAAAAAAACTAGTAAGAATGTAAAAACTGTCCTCAAATCGAAAAATCTCGATTCGGCAACCCCTCGTAAAATTCAAATTTATACACTAGGGCTCAAAAAGGCGGCTTTAAAATAGAGGTTTGGTCTTAAAAATATTAAAATAATCTGTTCATGAGTAAATTTTGCAAATATTTAGCAGGGAAGGGTCGAGTTTATTTGGATTTGCAAACCTAGTCAATGTAACAGCACTAGTCTTGAGGATTCCAAAATGCTATGTCTTGACCCTAGATAATTTCTTTGAAGTAAATTATGATTTGGGAGGACTGTGATTTACAATGAAAAACATCGCATTTCGTTGGTTTTACATAAGTTATCAGCATTAAGTAAAATTAAAATAAAGGCGGGTTTATTAAATAATCACACAACCTCCTAAATATATTTATACCAAAAACTCCCCCAGATGCAATCATCAGATTTCGAAATAAAATCTTTGTAGCATCCTGAATGTATTTCTAATGGGGAAATCACTGATGGTATGTAGTTGAATTTCCATTTTTATTGTATTATGGTTCATCCTATATATAAGTATTTGATTGATTCATCAGTAGGATAGATTATCTCCTTAATTATTCCAGATTCCTAAACAAATAAAACTTTATATTTTTATATTTTGGTATAGTGAAACCAGAAAATTATAAATAGGAAGACGACTTTATACTTGAGTTTATCTAATGCTTTTACAAAGCAAATAGTTAAATTGGACTATTTTAAGTCGTAATATTGATTATAAATTTTCTGGTTATCACTGTATCATTATGGCATGCAGTCTAATGGACTAGAAGTTTTAACAAATACAAAAGTAAGTGATGATTTAGAAGTCTGACTAATGTATTGTATCTATATATATAAAGTTGTAATTTCTGTTTGTCTGTCTGTCTGTTTGTTTGTCCGATCATAACTTTGGAACCCCTGGACCGATTTGCCTCAAATTTTGATTGGGGAACTCTGGAATGGACTTAGTTTGGTTTTGAAATTCTAATTTAGCGAAAATTCAGTTTCCCGGCTGAATCGTTAAAGTGTGGCAAAATGGCGGTAACTTTAAGTAACCTGGGCATCGCTGGGTTCCCATGATAGTGTATGTATATAAAAGTTAGAAATATGTTTATCATTTATCGAAAAAAAGGTTTCAACTTTAAAGGTCACTTAAAATTACAACGACATTCCATTTAATTCTAATCATATTATACCTTTAATTCTTTGAGCATATCCATCTCTTTTTTTCAGTAAATCCTCCAACTTCTCTTTAATATCCTTGTTGCGACGTTTTAAAGCTGTCAACTCAAAAGCCAGCTGTTTCTTTTCATTCTTTCTAAATGCATACATTAATGATTTATCTGAGTGATATATACGTTGGAGAAAAACTCAGCGGGAGCGGTTGAGATCTAGCACAGACTCTACGCAGTCTAGAATAAGAAATTATTTTTCTCAAATTTAATTTTGTTCAACTGATAAAATCGTACTTTTTTCGAGAACATTTTAAAGATAATAAATAAATTTGTTTGCTTTCAACCGCTGGTTTAAAGTTTTTTTTTCAGTAACTATTTGCTTTCAACCACTGGGTTTGAAATTTTTCTTTTTAAACACAGGAAAACAGTTTTTCTAGATAAACTTTTGCTTTGAACCGCTGGGATATGGATTTTAAATAACTTTTTTGCTTTTAACCGCTGGGTTTTAAGATTCTAAACAACTTTTTGCTTTCTACCAATGGAAAACAGTTTTTCTTGATAATCTTTTGCCCCTGTGTTCAGGATTTTAAATAACCGCTGGTTTTAAAATTTTGAACAGCTTTTTGCTTTTAACCACTGGAAAAGTTTTTCTTGAAAAACAGTGCTTTTAACTGCTTGGTTTAAGATTTTTTAGCAACTTTTTTGCTTTCAATCGTTGGGTTTAAGATTTGTCAACAATTTTTTGCTTTTAACCGCTGGGTTTAGGATTTTTCAGCATCTACTTTGCTTTTAGCCACTGGAAAAACTTTTTTTCTTAAAAAATAATTTTTCTTTTAACCGCTGGGTTTAAAATTTTTAACAACTTTTTGCTTTCAACCACTCAAAAACAGTTTTTTTCTTTCAACTGCTGGGTTTAAGATTTTAAATAACTTTATATCTTCAGGTTTTGGTTTAAAAGTGAGGTGTCAGCTCAAAATTGAAAGAAAACAAATATTAAACCCAGCGATTGAAAGACAAACGTTTTTCAAGAAAAAACTGCTTTCCTGTGTTAGAAAGCAAAGAGTTGTTCAACATTTTAAACACAGCTGATGTAAGAAAAAGGATTCTGAAAAATCTTAAAACCAGCGGTTGAAAAAAAAAGTTATTTTCTCACAACCCCCGGCTGAAAGAAAAAAGTTTTTTAAGAAAAACTGTTTTCCAGTGGTTGAAAGTATAAAGTTTTTAAAAAGCAGTTGAAAGCAAGAAAAGTTATTTAATATCTTAAATCTTACAGTTAAAGAAAAACGTTGTTTAAGAAAAACTGTTTTCCAGTGGTTGAAAACAAAAAGTTTTTCAAAATCTTAAACCTAGTGGGTTGAAGCAAAAAAAGCTATTTAAAACATTTAAAATGTTGACGAAAATATTACGACTTTAGCGGTTAAATAAAGTTAAAATTGGAGAAAATAACACTTCTAAATCTGGACGGCAAGAAGCAGGGTTGGAGTTGGAATAGGAAGCAAAGTTGCAGTTAGAATGGGGAGCAGAGTTGAAGTTGGAATAGGGAGCAAGGATAGAGTTGGAATTGGAAGCTAGGTTGGAATTAGATAGGGGAGCACAGTTGGAGTTAGAATGGGGAGCACAGTTGGAAATGGAATAGGGAGTAAAGTTAGAGTTGGAGTTGGAATAGGTAGTAGAAGGGTTGGAATTGGAATAGTGAGCGGGGTTGGAATCGGAATATGGAGCAGGGTTGGCGTAAAAATAGGGAGCGGGGTTGGAGTTTGAACAGGGAGCAGGGTAGGAATTTGAAAAGAGAGTAGGGTTGGAGTTTGAACAGGGAACAGGGTAGGAGTTGGGATTGAAAGGAAAGAATTGACTTTGATGAACATCTTGATAGTTTCGGGATACATCTTTAATTGCCCAGATGGACGATATTTGGGACAAGGGGAGAGTAGTAACAGCAGGGTATTGTGCTTCATGATCATTAGTTGATTGAAAGGCGGAGGCTGGAGAACTTGATACCTGGTTCTCCTTGGCTGATTTCACAACAATATTATCTAAATTGTTCAAAGTCCATGAAAAATAAGCAAAACTGTTATTTTAATATGAAACTATTTACTATTCCTAAACAGTTTTTCTGTTCGAATGCTCATGTGGTCAAATTAGAAGAAGTTCAACTGTTTTTGATCATAATACCTGTTTAGGTTTAGTCGGGGTGGTTATTTTTGTCACAAACTCCAATTTGCTAATCCCGTTATCGATCTATATGATCGTGAGGACTTGTTTTTCCTTAAAAGCATAATTTTAGAGTTAGCTCGCAGAGAAAGGAATTGAAACGTGTAGTTTTTTGCTTGATAAATATTAACCATTTTTCGAGACTGAGATCCATTTTATTTAAATCCTTTTTGTGTAGATAATATACATATAAAGCATTATCTTTCATAACCCTACCGGCCCAAAGCAGCATATAGTTGGACACATTGAAAATCCGAGTTTTTAATCCAAATTTTTACGTTGTCAATAGGACGTTTTTTGCTTTACAATCGGCCGTGAAAATATATTTTCTGTACAAATTTAGACTAAACTCATAAGTATGCATCTTGAATTTAAATAATTTTTCAGATAAAATATCGTAATGTTTGTTATTCTAATAAAATTGAAGTTCATTAGTTAAAGTATTAATATTAAATAAACTGAAATGGGTTTGAATTCACAAGAAGAGATTAGTTGCGTAACAATGTTTAAAATGATTTGTAATGATTAGGAACTTATTGAAATGGATTTAAATGATTATGAACAGAAATAAACTACTTGTTAACATCGATTGAAATGGATTGAAATGGATTGAAATGGACTAAAAAGAATAAAAAAGGATTGAAATGGACAAAAAAGAACTTAAATGGATCGAAATAGATTAAAATTGACTGAAATGAACTGAAATGGACTAGAGTGAACTAAAACGGATTGAAAAAAATTGTTTATATAATACGCTAGTAATTTTTTATCATGTTTTAAT